>NW_013665824.1:423621-425486 GCF_000517525.1 Limulus polyphemus | reverse complement strand
CCCCAATTTTTATTAGTACGGATCAAAGTTATGGTTTAATCTTCCCTCTTTTTTCTAAACTAATAACATATATATTTATATGTATGTATATATATACATATATATATATATATGTGTATGTGTATATATATATATATATATATGTTCATTAACTCAGATATTTATTCAGCCAAGTCGCCCAATCATATTCCAGTTTTCACAAAACTGAATTACAGTGTATGTGGCTAGTTAATTCATTCGACTTACAACTTGACAACTTCAATTGAATAATAAATTTTAAATCATCATTTTGAAGTTAACTTAAGTGGATAATTGAATCCTAAAACTGAGCCTGAACATGGATGAAAGTATGTCAAAGCATAAATGGGTTTATTTATGTTCATTTTTCAAATCCAGTGCAATTCCTCGTATTGCAGTTGAAAAGTATGGCTCGTAAACTCATACAGTTGATGCAGAGGTCGCTTCTGCTTTAGTGTTTGTTTAAAGTTAAGCACAAAGCTGCACAATAGGCTATCTGTGCTTTTGCCCACCACGGGTATCGAAACCTGGCTTATAGCAGACATACAACTGTGCCACTGGGGGGGGGGGGGCGGCTTCTGCTTTAGAGTCTAACATAGCATCCAATGACTTAGGTTTAGTAGGTTCAGAATCATTGACGGTTAAGAAACAATCCGCTTCTGAGTCTGATGCAGGTAATTCGTCTTATTCTGAATCTGAATCTCTAACAGTAGGAAATTTGAAGATGGTTCCTTTACTTCACTATCAACCACGTAACTTAGCTTTAACTGTCTTGATCTCGGTAATTTATGACTGTACTAATTTATTTCAAGCCGAATGATTTGAGAAGTGGAAATGACCTCAGTGGGACAGCATCAATGTTTCAATTGTGAGAGTAAAATGATAAAATATTATCATTCTGAAGAAAAAAAAATATGTTATACAATTTTGAAGCAAATAAAAATATAAATAAATAAAGCAAATAAAATATAAATAAATAAAGCAAATAAAAATATAAATAAATAAATAATGCATAAAACAATTCTTCTTTTTTTAAATGCCTGATGTGTTACAGTAGCCACTAAGTTCAAGTCTCAAGAAGATTTCAGTTATAATGACCTATTAAATGTGTAAATATAATATTATTTCTTGTGATTTTTAAAACTACTTTAAGAATTTCAAATGTATTAAATCAGTTGGGGGCTTGGACACCTATGCTGCTTGATGATATCTGATACCAAGACGTCGCCTTCTGTCTCGATAATCAACCTTCTGTGCTTCATGTTGACTTTGTAGAACTCCAGCAGGAGTTTTATAACGCTGTCCAAGCCTTCTACAGTAGTGAAGAACTTATAAATCCTTTTTTCGGATTTTTATATTCCACTGGCAACTTCTTTGCGTAAATTTCTTGATCTTACAAGCTTTTCATTAATTAGTTATTATATTAATGTCTCTTTCCTTAATATTTGTTGTCAGTTCCTTTGATTCTTATTTATAGTATTTATCCTGATCTGGTTTTCTCCTGGTTTTTCCATTGTTTTATTCAATCGGTTCTCGTTTCTTAACCTAAGCTGTATTATATTTTTAGTAGTAATTATACATTCAGATCCACGCCACAACCGTATTTTTCTTCTGATTATGGGCCATAGCATATATGATTTCTTTTAGCTGAACATCATGAGTTTCTGTTTCTTCTCTACCATCTAAAGCTCCTCATACTCCTCATTCTTTTTATGATCACATTTTGATCTGCATGTCTTCCACAGTCCACGGTTTCATTTATCACGCATTTTATTTTATTTATTTACAAACGCTCCAGTGGCTCCGCGGAAAGTCTAAAGGCTTATGATGCTAAAAAACGGTTTTCG
>NW_013665824.1:421141-422949 GCF_000517525.1 Limulus polyphemus | reverse complement strand
AGGCTTGTATGTTTGTATGGAAGTTCTTTTTAATGTTGATTTTTGATCTTGGGATTTTACAAGAGTAGTTTCTCACATTATTATTATTTTCTTTCTGACTGGCTGGGGGTAGATTTTAATACCTGGGTAACGAGGAAACTATAGTAGCATACTAATGGTTTTCAGATTCGGCTTTGGCACTTACATGTTCAAGTCGCCTCCTGAGTTAGGCTGACTTTTATTTTTCGCGGAATAGATAACAATCTGTGGTTGAGATGGAACTGAGTATTTTGTCTTTCAATTTTTAGAGTGTGAGTATAAGGGTCTCAACCAATATTAAATTGGCGTAAATGAAAATATTTAACGTATTAATAGTATGTATTAAAGTTTCAGTAACGTTAGTTATAAGTCTATGATCTAGAAAAATGCATTTCTGGGCAAGTCTATAGAAATAGCATTTGTGTAAATATATTTAGCTTTATGTACATAAATAACACTTTTTTGAATAAGCTCCTCGGTAGCTCAGCGATAACTCTGTACGCTTAGGACGCTAAAATTCGTGTTTCGATACCCGTGATATACAGAGCAAAGATAGCCCATTCAGTAGTCTTGTGCTTAACAATAACCACACTTTTTGAATAAAGACTCCTATTTTTTACAAACAGTGTACACACCTGTAACGCAGATTCAGTAAATTAGGTAAAGAATTCAAGAGATCATAACATTGTATAATTCACAAAAAAATAATTAATTTATTTTTGTTTCTGGATTTATTTAGGTTACATTATTTTGTTTTGTAACATCCTTAGTACCTGACTTATAGGTCGATGATATTCCTTGCATAATAAGGAATACCATAGAGCGTAAAATTGAAAGATACTTAAATGATTTCCCAACTGATGTCTTGTCTCTCAACATCACAATTTTCAAGCGAAACAGGTACCTTATCAGAGTATGTGTTAGGCAACTGTGCCTTCTTAACACCTCTAGTAGGAGGGATGTTTTTATTTCAAAATTAAATATGAATCAATAATAAAACTCATCTAGTCTTAGAAACTTTCAAAGCAATACTTGTCACAAAGTAAGACAGTAGTCTAAATCGTGAACTCCATTTTCTGCGAACTTCACTTGCTTTTTGGTTTAATTTTGAGATGATGTCTAGGTTTCAACGACTCTGTTTAATAAATATCGCCTTTTCCCCATCTAGGTTTCTCCTCAGTATTACGGAATCCTTCAGATCGCTTGTTTTTTGTTTTAATTTTGAGACAATGTCTAGGTTTCAACGACTCTGTTTAATAAATATCGCCTTTTCCCCATCTAGGTTTCTCCTCAGCTTTACGGGATCCTTCAGATCACTTGTTTTTGTTTTGTTTCTTTGTGTGTTTGACTCTCCTAAATATTACAGCTTTTAGACATGATGGGAAGGTATACTGTTTTGCATGTAAACTTTATGCAAAAGAAAGTGGCCCACTTACTTGTGTGTACAATGACTGGAAACACGGGATTGGAAGGATTTCGTCTCACGAAAACAGCAAAATACATCGAGAGGCCATGCTAGCGATGTGTACAAGGCAATCAAGTATCATTTGTGTTGACAATAAGGTTGTATCCCAGTTTGAGAATGAACGTGATTACTGGTGTAAGGTGCTACAAAGGGCTGTAAACGTGCTTAAGTTTCTCTTGCGAGGTAGAGACGAAATCATCGGGTCTACACAACGGTAATTATCTTGGTAAATGGTGTAAGGTGCTACAAAGGGCTGTAAACGTGATTAAATTTCTCTTGCAAGGTAGAGACAAAATCATCAGGTCCACACATAACGGTAATTATC
>NW_013665824.1:417385-420254 GCF_000517525.1 Limulus polyphemus | reverse complement strand
GATCTACACACAACGGTAATTATCTTGGTAAATGGTGTACGGCGCTACAAAGGGCTGTAAACGAGATTAAGCTTCTCTTGCGAGGTAGAGACCAAATCATCGGATCTACACACAACGGTAATTATCTTGGTAAATGGTGTAAGGTGCTACAAAGGGCTGTAAACGTGATTAAATTTCTCTTGCAAGGTAGAGACGAAATCATCGGGTCCACACACAACGGTAATTATCTTGGTAAATGGTGTAAGGTGCTACAAAGGGCTGTAAACGTGATTAAGTTTCTCTTGCGAGGTAGAGACCAAATCATCGGATCTACACACAACGGTAATTATCTTGGTAAATGGTGTAAGGTGCTACAAAGGGCTGTAAACGTGATTTGTGTGTGGACCCGATGATTTCGTCTCTACCTCGCAAGAGAAACTTAACGGTAATTATCTTGGTAAATGGTGTAAGGTGCTACAAAGGGCTGTAAACGTGATTAAGTTTCTCTTGCGAGGTAGAGACCAAATCATCGGATCTACACACAACGGTAATTATCTTGATATGCTGGAACTTATAGCAGAGTATGACCTGTTTATTGCTGAACACATCAAGCGCTTCACCAACAAAAGCAAGGGACACACGTCATATCCTCTACTATTTGTGAAGAACTAATACGTCTTATGGGTGCTAATGTGCTTCAGGCGATTGTCAAGGAATTAAAATCTGCTAAGTATTATTCACTGTCTATCGATTCAACGCCAGATGTCACGAGACGTCACACATTCTGATCCACTCACCTTTGTGGTTCGTTAGGTTTGACCAACTGGTCCTGAAGAAATATTATTGAAGCTCTTACCGATGTTAGGCTATAGTGGCCGCAACATAGCTGAAATGATACTGGTCATTTTGGATGAAAACTGTATTGCTATAAAAACTCGCCGCGGTCAGTCTTTCGATAATGCATTTATTATTAACGGAAAATATAGTGGTATTCAAGTTATAATCTCTGATACAAATTCTTATATACCGTGTGCAACTCACTCATTAAACCTGGTTGGAAAAAGCAGTGCCGAGTGTTGTCCTACGGTTGCACGATTCTTCGATAGAGTACAAACGTTATACACATTTCTATCTCCATCAACACATCGCTGGCATTTGCTTTGTGACAAGCTGAAACATTTAGGACTATGTGTTGTCAAAGAACTTTCTGAAACTAAGTGGTCCGCTAGATATGAAGCTATTTCGTCCTTTTAGAAAGGTTACACCGAAGTGCTGATATTCCTGGCAAATGACGTTGAGTAAAAAATTATATGCAGAAATGAAGCTCAATCAATCTTGATAAACTTGAAGAATTGGATTCTAGTACTCTCATCGTTACTTGGTACACATTCTTGGAACTATTCTACCACGCAAGTCTCGCACTCCAACAAACCAGTTTAGATCTATCGTTACTTGGTACACATTCTTGGAACTATTCTACCACACAAGTCTCGCACTCCAACAAACCAGTTTAGATCTATCGTTACTTGGTACACATTCTTGGAACTATTCTACCACACAAGTCTCGCAATCCGACAAACCAGTTTAGATCGGTGTCTTTATTGGATGCCCTCATCAAATTTGTTGAAGGTCAGAGAACAAGGTTTGACTAATTCAAAGACAGAGGAGCTGAATTATGTAGTCATAATGAGTATAGTCCGGTTGTGCAATCGTCGCCATGATGATGGGAGTGCAAAGGATACTATACTATTATCCAAGGATAAATTCAGAACTGAAATAGTTTCCGTTGTGTTCGACCAACTTATCAATGTATTGAAATACCGTCTTCATGCATATAAGAATGTTGTCAACAAATTTAGATTCTTTTTCCAAACTATCATCTCTTTCATGTCAGGAAATCAGCCAAGCTGCAAAATGTCCGTTCTTTTCCAAACGATGTTGCAACCGAGATAGGAAGCGAATTGATCCAGTTTTCCGCATTGGCAATTCCAGAGCTTCAACGTTCATTCACACATTCTGAACTAACAGAATCAGTGAAGTTAAGAATCTTTCTTTTTTTCCGTAGACATACCCTTATCCAAAGATTTCTAATCAAGTTGTCTTCATGATCATTCATGAGTGAATAAAATGTGTTTACTCATGTTTGTAATTTGTCTGTATTGATTCCAATGTTACAAGGATATGAATATTATTAAAATGTTCTCACATGTATATGCTTACCATTATGATTTTGACAATGAAGTTGGATACGTTCGCTAGAGATCAATATACATATGATGGGAATGGGGAGGGGTCTTTTCTTCTACTACTACTCGGGTCCAAGCCACCTTAATCTGTCACTGTTTTAGATGTTTGTGTAACATGGCCGAACTCGATCAGGCAGTGGTAAAAAATTGTGATCCTGTCGGCAGCGCTTGTTTTAAAGGGCAGGAACCTATACATAAGCAAATGATACGCGACATAAATACAATTGCAACGATAAGTTAATAATCGCTACGGTACATTTGTCATGCATACCATATAAACATTAAATTATATCCACGGCCTGCACGCAGCTATATACATATGCATGTATAGATTATGAAGCTCCATATCAACCACAGGCAAAATTAAAACAATTGGGTATTAACGATTATACAAATGCTGTTATTTGTTAGGCAGTCAAATAAACGTAAAAACTACTCTACACAACGCGCAATGATGTTTTTAATAATGTTGCCCAGATTTTATTGCAATACTCACAGCCATTTTTGCTGTAAGCTGGCAGAACAATAATAAAGAAGAACAAATGGGCGATATTATGGGCGTGGTTCAGGATTTAAGTGTCTTTTCACACTTGAAACGGCCAGGTGGATAAGGCGCTCGACTCACAATCTGAGGGTCGCGGGTT
>NW_013665824.1:399677-416385 GCF_000517525.1 Limulus polyphemus | reverse complement strand
TTTTATTTTAAGTATCTGTTTTATGAAATACTAGCAGAGTACCCGGTGTTGATTGGATGAAAATGGCTTTAAACATCTTGAGTTCTTTTGATTAAATCAACCATATTAATCGTGATGTTTTGCAAAAAAAGAAAAGAAAATTATCTCTCTTTAACTAAATATGTTGATTAAAATCGATAAAGATAACAATGTGCGAAAAAAAAACTACAAATATGCTAAAGCTATTTTAATCAAGGTAAAACCGTGTACATTGCTCCTGCTTCTTGCATGACATTTCAAGCTTCCAAACCAAAATTCCCTACGACGTAGTGTCCTGATTTCTGCTGTGTGGTCAAGTATTGTTTGCAGTGTATTCTAACTTTATTACTGTTCCATTTAATGAAAAGTTGGTTTATTCTCTTTTCGTTCGAACACAATGGAAAAAAATCACGATACCAAACGTTTTTGTAAAGTCATCGTATAGGTGATTCTTATGAATACACGCAATCAAAGCAAACGATATGGCTGAAGCAAGCCTATTCAGTTGAGGGAGTGTGCGCGCATGTTCGAGAGAAGCCACCAGCCTTTTTCAGTTAAGAGGAGTTAGAAAAAAGAGAGAGGGATGGAAAGAGCACAAATGAAGGCTCCACGAAGTTTTTTAGTCATTTTAACTCATAACTGATCATGGATAGAATGATTAGTATAAGCGCTCACAACAGAGAAGAAACGTAAATAATAACTCTCTGATCACACATGTAAAAACAAAATCCGAACTTTTCAATTTGAGACCAGTTGGTCGTCCTATTTGCCAAAAAATACTATGTTGGTCACTTTGGCCTCAATTTGCGGCCTCATGTTACTTCCCGCACAAAGTTATATCTGTACCCCCGAGTTTGGAGTTTGTAGCTTTAAAGATGTCGCCGTACATAAGGAACAGACCCACAGAGAGAGAGAGACATTCGCTCTTATATATATATATATATATATATATTTATGGTATTCATTAGATTAAAATGTCCGTTTGTTGAACCGAAATTCTTGTTGTCTGTTTTGTGCTTCACCAGTTTGTCATTGTTCTCTTTCAAAAGTTTCTGTTGATTCCCTGAATCACTGAGTGTAAATAGTTTTGTCTGTTTTTTAGGTACGGGAGAGTACGGATATTCTGTAATCTACAATGTAAAGGTGGTGTTCATGGTGATAAATGAAGATACCTGGAAAAGGTAGTTTGGGGTATTCCTCTGTCTGCACGGGTACCGAATGTTAGTATTTTGGGAATTCAAGTTTTGAAGAAGTTCATCAGTGGTACTGCAGTTATGTGGTCAGATGATAAATGGTCACTAATATATCGTTTGAAGGTAACGTGTTTCAGTTTGTTGACCTTATACTTTTTGATTCGAAATCAGACATAAGAATATTTGGTGATTACTAGTGACAGAATTAAATTCTCATGCTAAGGTTAGCAGAGATCATGTTAATAATGTCGAAACTCAGAAGTAGGACTTGTTGCGTGTAAATAGTTTTATTATAGTTTCTTGGAGGTAGCTGTTATTTCAAAAAGACAAGTCAAGTGTGATCCAGTGGCTCCGAGGTTTTACAGTTCACACCCCGCTACTGCCGAAAACAAAACGCTCCTCACACTTTGGAGTTCTGAGTGTGTTATAAGTGTGAGGGTCAAATCCCACAATTCATTATACTAGCCCATAAGATAGAGGTGAGTGGTATTGACTAGCTACATTTCCTCTAGCCTAATAGTTCAAAATAAGGGACGGCTAATGAAGCGCAGAGTGTGTGCTATAAAAGTGACTGACAATTCTCACTATTTAATCAGATTAAGAACAGACCAAAAGATACCTTCCCTCTAGTCTATTAGTTCAATATTAGGCACAGCTATACGCAAAAAGCTATGGGCCAAGCGCAAATTATTAATTAGCATGTTGAACAGTGGGGCTGAAGTCCCTTGACTCGTATCCCTTCACCTCCAAAACAAAATCGTGCTCCAAATTTTGAGACTGTGGATGTATTTTAAGAATGATCTGAAGAGTTGGCGGTGAGTGTATGCCTTCTCTTTAGCCTATACCTTTTGAAATCGGGACGGCTAACGCAGATAGGCCTCATGTAGTTTTTCGTGAAATACAACATACAAAAAACATAGCCCCCGTGTAGCTTTTCGCAAAATTCTTAAACAAAGAAAGAAAAATTGAATAGAACATATAACAGTACTTGTTCGGATATGTCTTTCGTAAATTGATCAAAAGTTCAAAAAGCAGAGGTTATGTGTAAAGTTATTTTACCTCATTCACTAGTTAAAAATACACCTGTTTGTTTTCCAAGTAACCCATTTCAGTATTTCCGTTTCTTTTATAAGCCACGATTTCACCATTTACACTTCAATATTTGCTTGGTGTGAAGTTAAGGTAAGAAAAAAAAAAGTAGTTTTAAAAAGTTGTATGTACACAACAAAGTAAAAAGCAGTTACTTGTTTTATGATGGAAGGACTAAATTCTCTGCACTGTTATTAATTTCTGACATAATTTCAGTTAATATTTTAGCCAACTATATTACACATAAACATCCAGCCTAAAAAAAGACAAATAATAGTACTGACTTTTTTACCACTTAGAAAAAACGTTATCGTTTTCGAATTAAGTTTTTCAACATGCTAATTTTTGAACCTTGGGTTTGAAACCTATAAACAAACATATTCTTGTGAAATATAAATATAACAGAAATCTACAATTGTACAGTTCATCTTTCTTGTAAATAAGAACTTCAACCAGATAAACTATTAGAAGAGTTAGCTACCGCTCATTCAATTAGTCATCAACTGTAATAAGCCCCTGCATAACCAATTAAAAGTTGATCAACAATACACGTTAATAATTGATTTATTTGATTCATATTCCAATATTGTCCTAAATCTCATTCAACCGTACTACGCTAAGCTTTCACTGAATATTTATTTGATTCCAAGTTCACTCTGAATTGTAATAGCGTTATATTAAATGATGGAGTCGAAAAGTTAGTTTCAGTAGGAAGTTTTACGTTTTGGGAGGTTTTTTTTTTACAACCTCAGTAGCACAGTAATTCGCATAAAATTCGTTACCTGAATATATAGGGCGTTTCAAAAACTACTCACTCTCTTCACAAAACCGATGGACATAATGTTATGAAATTGGGTATGAATTATGATGACATCATGGTCATTCTTCATCGCATCAATAGCTCACAAGTAAAATAAGTTTTTGAAATAACTCTTCGATGTTATTGCAAGTGGAGATAATCATCATCTGTGATGGTAGTTTGCTCACCAGCGGCTCAACGGTAAGTTTGAAGGCTTATAATGCTAACAAACCGGATTTCAATACTGCACAAATAGCCCAATGTGTAGCTTTGTGCTTAACAACAAACAAACCAATGACAATTTACGTTGTCTTCCACATTGTCGAATTAGTCTACTTACCGAGTTCCACAACATCGTCTCCACCATTTTCCGAATGCTATCGTCTCAATAGAGAAGTTAATTTTTGAAATATCTGGTACTTTTGTTCACTATGTTTTGTTCATTGTAATCAGACTAAAATAAAAAGTAAAAGAACAGCTTTTCTTTACTGGTTTTGGTTTTGATTTAGTTACAGAGGTAAAACATACCACTACTAATATATTTACTACTGAATGAAAACTTCATAATTCGTGTCATGTACAGAAACATCTTTATTTTTTATGGGTTGTCTCAAAACAAATAAAAATAGCCCAATAAGAATTATTTGAACTCCTATGACACTTTAAGGACTTTAAACCTTAATTCTAAAATATGTGCTTATTAACATCATTAGAGTGGCAAGTTAATAAATCTAATTTCACTTTGAAGTTATTTTCAACATACGCTCATAGAAGATTTCAGTCATGAAATAAGTTAAAACCTAAAACTGTATTTTAATGTAAAAAAACTGAGTAATTATTAGGCATGTAAAGCTCACCTCTTCTTTTTGACATCACATTACAAGGGTTTATTCCAAAACAGGTAATATAGGATGCATGTGTCTTCTATGCGTTACTTCAGCATGACATTTTTAAAGGGAATGGCACGCTGCATGCTGGGCTTCATATCAAAATGCTCAAATTTCTGTTATCATGCGATACAATGTCGAGTAAACTCCACATTTTCAGAAGTCAGCACGTTATAAAAGTGATAACGAATTCCTCTATTCAGTTAAGAGTAATTATGTAGACGACGGAAGCTGCTAACTGGTTTCCTTCTCTGTATTCGATAATTCTAAATTAGGGACGAAGAAGTCTGAACTTTGGGGTCTCTCTGACCTTGCTATTTAACCAAAGTCTTGAAAATAAAGTGATAGACAAGTTCGAAAATGACAAATGCCAAGGCTTTTAAATGCAAATTTTCAGTAGCTTATGATCAAAACAAGTTACCACGATAGATCAGAACTAAAAGTCAAAAATAAAAATTAACCCAGTAATTAATGCACCAAATTTTATATAATTGTCTAACTAGGAATATCCCATGTCATAAAACAAAACCTCATAATGAGTAGAATGTATTTATTCATCAGCTGGGTATCTTCGATCCCTTATTTTAGAATTACTCCTGCCATAAAACGTAAAACAATGTAGAGGCCTTTTGAACCATACCAAAGGTTATGATGCGACAGATGCGATTATTTTAAATCGCTATTTAATGCTTCATGTAAGAAATAGGTCATTATTTTAAGTCAGTTTCTCGTAAAGTAAATGTTTTACTTAAATTGAGTTAAATTCGAGAGTTATGATGATGATGCATTTTTTCCTCAGTTATAATCATTGCTACCTCAATGGTGTCTTATTATAAGTGATATCCTATGGAAAAGAATTAGTGAGAATAGAAATAATTTGTTTTTAACCTTTTCTTATTTCTGAGATACTACTTTATATCAAAATTCACTGGCTATAGGATTCGTTGTGTTAAGGTTCTGTGGCAGAGAAACAACTGAGTTATGAGATATTATTTTAGCAAACGAATTATTTTATCACTAAGAAAGTTAGACGTTTTCATGTGTAGGTATATGCGTTGAAACTATATAGGGAAAACTATAAAAAACATATAAAATTCAAAAGTTAAATATGGTTTCTGTTTGTTTGAAGTTAAGCTACACAAAGGGCTGTCTGTGCTCTGCCCACCACGGATATCGAATCTCGGTTTCTAGCGTTGCAACTCCATACAGTTTTGAAATCGTACCCGTTGAGAACGCTGCTATTACATTTTCTTGTTCCTCCTCAGAGTAAAAACAGCTAAATGATATGTGTTTTATATGTGACGCTACTGTATATTCTTTTCTTATTTTCTCGAGTTATTATGTAGTGAGTATTAACTTTTCTCTTTATTTTCTGGAGAAGTTTTGCGTTCAAGAGTAAATAGATCCGTAATAGGAAAAGGTCTATAAAACAGTAAGACCTTAAGGTGAAATACTTGGTATTTTATGAATTATTTCTTTGTTGACGCACTTAAAGGGTTGTATGAAACAATAGAATTACTGTACATGACGAATAATAAACGTTGTGTGGTAATTTTATGAAACCAACCCTTTAATAGATAAACAATGTACTAAATGTTATCACACTGATCGAAATAATTATGAACAAACGCAAATATATGATCTTATTGTAGAGATATTACCCTCAGTTTGGATACTGGAAACTAACTGATGATCATACGTTTATTTAATGTTGAATTTATAATTGTCACGTAACTGAAAAGTGGAAAGTTTTTTGTTTTTGTTTTTCATTTTAAAGCCAAACCCATATTTAGGCTCCCGGTCGTACGTCTCCCTGACACATGCATGTTTTAGATATAATATACAAATTAAATTTAACCCAGCATCATTCAGCCTCAACACACTATTTGTCCTGTCTTATTTTAGCTTATTAAATGATCATGAACTTAAAAAGTCCGAAACTTTACTTTCGTGCTTCGATACTATTATCAGTACTAATCTTCTAAGACTGTAACTTACAAGGCAAAATTACAATACCTTACATAATAGGGTTTATCGCAATGTATTCAGGTTAGGTAAATTTACTTACCTTACAACCTCCAACTCTAGTACACTGATGCTGTATGACTGTGAAAGGAAAAGCTAACATGTATTACAATATGTTATACACGACAGTGGAAAAAGAAGGGAGCATTTAAAATTTCTGTACTAAATATATCACTATTATATGTTTTGAGTGACCTGACTGATGACACATTAACAACATTAAATATAAAATATAAGAGAAATTATCACAATTTTTGGTAGCGACAAATCCGTTGGTTCAGTAAAAGCGGACAGGAAAACACATTGACCAATCAGAGAGCAGTTCACTATTGATAAGATTTTGTACACTGTTTTTGCACACGGTTTTTGCACTACTTTTGGAACGTCAGTTTTCCTCAACTAATTTCTGGAAGTAATTAATGCGTCATAAAAACAAACTTTCCGAACTACATACTAAAAACCAGTAGGCTAAACTATAAAAGTAAATAGAAAAACGTATTTATTATTATTATTTTGTAAAGAAATATCTAGTAAAAGTTTGTATGTCGTCATACGTGCTTTTCTGCACGAGAAGTTCTTGATTGGAAAATGTTTCAGCAAAATTTAAGATCGAACTTAACAGTTTTTACAGATTGATAAACGAGAAAAACTTTCGTAATTTGCCGATAGTCCAGAAACTGTTCAATAAAAATATGTTTCAGTTAAAATGTAAAATCATAGAAATTAATTACAAAGAATGTTTTATAGGGTCTGATGATTAGAGCGATCAACTCGCAATCTACGGATCGTGGTTCGAATCCTATTACCTAACATGCTTTCATTCGGGGGGGATTTATAATGTGAAAGTCAATTAGAGTAGCTCACGAGTTGGAGGTGGATAATTATAAATAACTAGCTGCCTTCTCTTATAATCTATCATTTTTAAGTTAAGGTCGACTAATACAGGTAATCCTTGAGTAGTTTTGCGAAGTTCAGAACTAGCAATTAACAATATTTCGTACAATTTCGTACCGTAGAATAATTATCGAGAGCATGATAATACGTTAAACACGAAGGGTTTGGGGCACTATCATTTTTTAAGCTGGCAAGAATTCTTCCTGAAACTTGGTTTATAATGTACTCTTGGATACTCTCTGAGTTTCAAGATATTTTTGCATTCTCTGGTGATAGACGTCATATTGTACAAAGCTGAGATTATTAGCAGGTATACACTCTGTTATCAGCGGAAGAGAATGTACATACGACGCACAGTTTGGTACAAAATTGAACGTAAAAAAAAGTACAACACGTGCCTTATGGTGAAGAATGTATGGGTTTTATACATAAAACATGTGAAATAGACCATGGAAGTCTTGCGCATGTCCTACATTTGAAATGAACAGTATTTTATTCGATTTGTTTTCCACGAATAAGCTTCTACACTATAGTATGAGTGAACTCAGAATACAATACAGTATTAGTTTACTCTCAAAATCTATATAGTTTTTACTTATTGATGATTTGATGAAAAAAATTTTTAATGATTTGTTTTCGGAATGAAGCTATTTCAAAAACTTATCAAAGTTTCGCTCCACAAGAATTACGACAATAGTTTTCTTCACTAGCTCGTATAATGACTTGAGCAAAATTGTACTTGTCTAACAACTGAATTAAAATATTCAATATACGTACTTTAGGATCAACACTTTATTGATATAAATTAAAACTCAATGGCGCTTGCGCAGTTATTAATCTGAGTTATTTAGCTTTTTGCTGGAGAAACTAAAATATCATATCTAACAAAGGATGGAAGTTTTGCGTAAATAGGTTTCGTAAAGTATTCTTAAAATAGAACTACTATATTATCATTGGTTTAGGAAGGGTATTCAGGATGAAATAAATGTCCATTTCCGCCTTTGTTTCGTTACAGCTTAGCTACTGTAACGTTTACAGTGCGTATAGTTATCAAGATAACACACGAAATTTTTTAAGTATTTTTTCTCAAGCAAAACCAAAGAATAATTATTTAAACTTTTTTTTTACTTTTTTAAATACTCGCATAATTTTTTATGCTTTCTTTTTACTTTAATTTCAGGCACGTTAACTCCAGGTCTAATGTCGGTATGTAGGTTCATACGCATTACACTGTAGTTGCAAACCAAAATTCGTTATAGGACATTACTGATTCAAGAATTCATCCAATTTCCGCGCAATTCAACAAAACAAACAAATTTCCAGAAACGCTAGGTCACCAAATAGTTGTTACCTGCACCAGTCATCCCTAAGTTTACAGTCAACACATCGTCGTCCGCCAATTATTGGGCAAGTCTTGTCAGAGATAATAGTGATATTTGACGTTAGTCTTATAACGCATCCACGGCTCCAACACGTGGAGCGCTGTCTTTTTTTTTAATCCAGTAATGGGAGGCGATCCATGGTACCTCAGCTCTACAGTTAACTAAGTCTATAAAATATTTCAACCTCTGAACTAAAGCTACACAGACGAATTTCAGATGAATATCGTACGCTACCACTCTATCTTATAGTTTTCAATGTCCAATCTCCAAAATAATAAAAAATAGGGATTGAAAAAATATATTATCAATGTTTTTATTAAACATTAATTTAAAATATTTTCAATCTGGCGTTAACTTAATATGGAATCTTAATTTGGAATATTTATATAATTAATTTTAATACATTTTTTAGGGAAATATATGATCTAACATAGAGTACTTTTTTAAAATTCATACACTTTTTTTATGTAGACGATTTTTCAAACGCAAAATGTAAGCTTACAAAAGCCCCCCAGTGGCACAGTGGTATGTCTGTGGACTTATACTGCTAAAAACCGGGTTTCGATACCCGTGGTGGGCAGAGCACAGATAGCCCTTTGTGTAGCTTTGTGCTTAATAACAAACAACAACAACAAGCTTACAAAATGTCTGCCTACACTAAATACCTCACACTCGTGAGTATGTACATTTTACAAGGCCGGACGTACCCGTATTGCGAATTCTATAGTTCATGGTTCGTATCCAATTGCCATCAAAGCACTCCACACTTTGGGCTTTGTGCGCTATAAGAGTGAATGTAAAATTTCTGTTTGATTAGCTGCTTTCCCTCTAGTATATCAGTTCAAAATTTCTCACAAGGCTACACGAGGACTATCTGCGCTAGACGTCCCTAATTTACAGTGATAGGCTAGAGGGAAGGCAGCTAGTCATCATCACCCAACGCCAACTCTTGGGCTACTCTTTTTACCAACGAAGAGTGTGATTGACCGTCACATTATAATGCCCCACGGCTGAAAGGGTGACCATGTTTGGTGGGATTTACGACGCTACAAACCGGGTTTCGATACCCGTGGTGGGCAGAGCACAGATAGCCCTTGTGTAGTTTTGTGTATAATTAAAAACAAACAAACAAACAATATGAATCTAATGAATTAAAATTTAAACAAAAAAAAGCATCAAAATAAAATACCTTATATAATGCTTTAAAATTTATCCAATATATCTGTAGAGGCCTTAACACAAAATCGTGGTGAAAATTGTGATAAAGCAAGAGCAAAAAAACACTGATCACATGTTTTACAAGTGTTTTTTCTTGAGGTAAAAAAGCTATAATTCTATTGGCGCTATTCCAAGTGTAATGGTGCTCTTTGAAAAGTTATAGACTAAGTACATATTTTAAATTAGTTTTTCATGATTATTTATGCGTTGGCAAGTACATTGATGCGAATAATACGTTATAGGTAACAATTCATCACACTTCAGTTCTTTATCCACCTACAAACGTTGCTACTTGTACCTGATGATGACAAAACCTTGTCGAAACGTTGTGCATTTGCTGTTATGTTAAACTTATATTAACGTTTTTCTTCATTACCCATTCAAGCCGTCTCCAGCCATTATTAGTCTCAAAGTGGGTTCCTCGTCACCAAACGTTGCTACTGTCTTGATTTTGGCTATCATAGTATTAAACTTAATTCTTTATACAAAATCAATGGTAAGTGTTAGATATACACTACTATTAAGTTTAATGTGCGTGTTGTGATTTAGATGGTTTAAGTATAGCGTGAGTGTTAAATTTAGTTATTTTTAGAAGCACAAATTTATCGCAGGATTGTTTACGTAAATGTTTTCGAATCATATGTTGTGTAGTTTTAAACAGGCCATTGTTGTATTATTGCGTTATGTTACTAGGACTTTCTAAGTTTTTCTCGTTGTTTTAATTTAGAATTATTGCACATAATATCTAGTAGTGTCTGAAACGTTCTAGGCCTCGGTCGGGCTAAAATGTGCGTCAAAATGTAGTTAGAGATTTAGATCTAAACTGCGTGACTGTAAGTTTAGCGTGTGGTGGCGATTTTTAAAGTGAAACTATCACGGGGCAGAGAAGAATAATTCATCTTGTTAATTGTGTTCTAAAGTAACTGAACCAGCTGTGTGGAGTTTAACGAAAAGAGATGATTATTAAGGCTATGATAACCAACAGTGAAACGAACATTTATATATACGTTTGACTTGTTTTAATATATTATCTTAAAACAAGTGGAATGTGTGCTGTTTGTTTATTGTTGAAATTTATCGCAACAAGTTACAGACACCTACTGTAAAGGATTCGGCCTACAACACCTTACAGCAACTATAATCAACAGTATCGAATAAAAAAAACGACAAGGGCAAAAATGAAAGAATGAAATTAAAATTAAAACAATTACTTGCTCAGTTGTGAGGTTTCTAAAAATGTGAGTCGGATGTAACAGCATTTCTCGCACCTCGCATTTCTAATTATCTAATTATCTTCTTTAATTTATCCAGTTTCCTTAGGAATAACTTCTTTCCAATAACTAGTTACAGAAAGTAAGTGATAACTTAGATATGAGACATATGGCGTGGACAAACTTTTAATGATGCCTGGGCACCACATAGCATGATCACACTGCGGACAGCTCTTTGGTCTCATCCCTTTGTATGTATGTTTACAGAAATTAGTTCATTATGCCTAAAGAAATGTCAAATGCTCTGATATTACGTGGTATATAAATGTATCAAAACAACGGTATTTTACAAACAATTAGCCAGGTTACCTGGTGGACACAAGGGAAGCATTTATTCTTATAAGGTAAATGATGTACTTAAACATGTGCCCCGGGTTGCATGCTAATGTGTGATTTCCACAGTTGACTGATTATTTGTTCCTCCTCTTCACACTTTGCACCACCCTTACTGCAGTAAGTTAGTTTTTTGAGTTACTTTACAAGTTGAGTATTTATCATTTCTCACTTAGACATCAGATTGAAACACTCTACACTCGTTATATTCTACCGAGACCAAACTAAGATTTCAATTGTCAATTGTGTTCTAATATTTTAAAACAGATAGACTGTGTGCTCTTTGTTTATTTTGGAACTTTATCGCCAACATGTCACAGACACCTACTATAAAGAATTCAGGCTATGCATAAAAACCCGACATTTTGCAAGCCACCCAAGTCTCTACACTGGTAAACGGTGGTACATGTAAACAACAGTGGCAAAGTAGGCCTATGTGTGCACAACTGTAGTGTAGGAGAAAATATTGTAGATATTACAACCACGTTATGCAATCATGTTCACTGACTTTTTTAAGTGGATAGAGAGGGGCAAGCGACTTGGGCTCCAAGATGGTGATTTACGAGAGTTTGTTAAACAACAGCAAGACCTAGAGAGAAAAGAGCACCAACAGACAAGAGAGGAAGAAAGAGAAAGGCAGAAAGAAGAAAGAGAGAAATAAAAAAAGGAGAGAGAGGAGAAACTAGAAATAGAGAAAACAAGAGCACAATAATAAAAAGAAGAGATAGAAGAAAAGGAGAGAAAGGAGAGACTGTAAAAGAGAGTGAGAGAATAAGAGCACAAATTGGGGAAGAAGAAAAGAAGAGAGAAGAGAATAAGAGTACAAGTTGAGATCACCCAGCTCACCCAACATAAATACAAAGGATCCCAAAATGGCAATGGGGTGAGGGCCAGCCAACCCAAGATGCGCAAATTTTATGAACAGAAAGACAATATGTATGCTTTCCTGGAGAGTTATGAAAGATTCGCCCAAATCAGAACTGGAACAAAGACGACTGGGCAGTCTGTTTCAGCCTCTTTCTCAAAGGTTAAGGCCTACAAGTGTATGTTGGCATGACGTCAGAATATGCCATGGGATATGACAACTTAAAATTGGCCTTGCTGAAATGTTATGAACTTACCAAGGAAGGTTTTTGCTGGAAGTTCAAAGAAGTCAAACTTGACACTGGAGGAACTGTATTTCTCTTTGTGGCATGTTTATAGCAATACTTCACGGGTGGACTGATATGGCCAAGTGTGAAGACAGTTTGAAAGAATGGGAGATGTATTAATACTTGAATGGTTTATGATCACATACCCTACTGACATGTCACTGTTCCTAAAAGAGAGAACACCAAAAGGTGTGGATGAGATTATCAAGTTGGCAGGACAGTATATAGAATCCCATGGAGGGAGTATAATTGGCAATTCTAAGAATAACCAATCAAAGTGGAAACCAGGTGTGGCTGACCAGAAGCAGGATGCTAACAAAGGTAGCATGAAGTCAATAGACAAATGGGAGAAGAGATGGTATGCTTGTTATAAAATCGGGCACATTGTGAGTGAGTGCGAATCTGTCATCAACAAACAACTATAGAAATCTCAGCATAAAGCACATGGAGCTACCTATAAAGATGGTGCTGGCAAGAAAAAAAAAGAGTGACTGTCACGGTGGATGCTGCTGTCAGTGCTATCACCATGATTAAACAGTGCATGACTGATGGTTAGTTGAAGTTAGCAAATGGGTCAACAGTGTCAGTAGTGATTGGAGTATTTGACAAACATTGAGAGCTGCCAACAAACCACAACATGCCAGTAGGTGAAGGCTATGTTGGGGACAAGAAAGTGAAAGTCCTATGAGACACTGGGAGCAGCAGTGAGAACCAGTTTAGTATCTAATGGCCAAATGAAAGGCAATGTACATCTGTGTGTGCTAATTGAAAGAACAGTGATAAAGTTTCCCATAGCAGAAATAAAGGTGGAAACTCCTTACTACATGGGAGACCTTGAGGCAATGTGTATGAATGCATCCATTTACGAGTTGGTAATTTGCAATTTCCCCAGCAGTAGAAGATTGGAGGAACCAGACAGAAAGGAGAATAACGAGGCATCTGCAGTCACCATAAGAGCTTAAGAAAAGAAAAGCAAGAATAATGTCAAGTCCCTGCAATTCTCAAAAGGTGTCATCCTGAATGTAAGTCTATGGGAACTGAAGGAAGTACAGAAGAAAGAGCCTTCATGGCAGAAACTTTGGGACAGTGCTCCAAGTGAAAGTCGAACAAAAGACCAAGGGGAAAGGGACTTAGAAAATTGAGAACCACAAGGGGTGCTGTACTGGATCTATCAAGGCAGGGATACTGGAGAAGTTAAACAGATCATAGTGCCAACAAAATACTGGACTCATTTAATGAAGTTGGATCACAAGTCGATTGTAGGAGGACACCAAGAAACAAAGAAGACAGCAGACAGAATCACCAGCAACTTCCATTGGCCAGGATCATCAGATATGTGATCAGGTTCTGCAGGTCATGTGAAATCTGATAAAGGATAGTACCTAGAGGGAAGTGGCCAAGGTCCCACTGGATGAGATGTCTCTCTTTGATAGATTAATAGATGAGATGCCTCTCATAGAAGAGTCATTCAGAAGAGTAGTTGTGGACTTGATGAGACCACTATCACCTGTATCTGTCAAGGGCAATCAGTACATGTTAATAGCAGTTACTATGTGACACATTATCGAAAGGCCATAGCAATGTCGAAGATAGAGATGGAGAGGGTAGCAGAAGCCTTCCTGGAAGTGTTCTGTAGAGTAGGCTTTACAAAAGAAGTCTCGAGTGACAGCAGGACTCATTTTACCTCAGAACTGATGCAAGAGGTGTGCAGACTCGTCAGCACTAGGCAGCTCTTTACCACCCCATACCTCAGATGCAATGGACTTTGTGAGAGAGTCAATGGTGTCTTAGAGAGAATGCTGAAGAAGACATGCCAGGAGAGACCACGTGAGTGGGACAGGTACCTGCAAGCAGTATTATTTGCTTACCAAGAAGTCCAAAAGCGGGTACAAGATTTTCACTCTTCGAGTTGCTCTATGGAAGAGCAGTATGAGGTCCTACACAGATATTGATAGAACCATAAAGAGGAGAAGAGGAGTCAGAATTGAGGAACACATAGCATTATATGTTAGATCTCAGAAACTGCCCGAGAAAGTTTGTGTGCAGCTCAAGGTAATCAGAAACACTTCTATGACAAGAAGGCCAAGGATTGACGTTTCAAGGCTAGACATAAAACAACAAACTCACCCTACAGTGTAAAGTTAAAGTGGTGGAGAAGACCAAGATCTACCATGCCAATCTGTTGAAGAGGTATTTCAAGAGGGAAGAAGACCTAATGGGTGCAGCTATTAAGACACAGATGGACATTGCAGGTGTGTCTGTTATAGACACAGAACCAGAAGATGGTGACCTAAGACCATTGGGTGGAGATAAGACATATGATGCCACCAACATCAATGAAGAGTTGAATAGCAAGCAGAAGAAAGAGCTACAATATCTATTGTGCCAGTATGTAGATGCCTTCACAGATAGACCAGGTAAGACAAACCTTATGCAACACAAGATCAAGACCACGACCAGGGATTCAATCAAGGTGAAGTCATACCAGATGTTCTATGCAATGACAGACCTGATCAAGCAAGAAGTTGAGGTAGTGTTCGAAGCCAGAATCATTGAGTCTTCAAATTCAGTCTACTATTCACTAGTGGTAATCGTGTAGAGGAGAGAAGGCTCAAACCACTTCTGCATAAAGTTTTTTGTAAGCTGAACCTTGTGAATAAGTTCGACTCTGAGCCTATGTAAAAACCCAGAGACTATCATAGCAAAACTAAATGGGGCCAAGTTTTTTTCCAAGATCAACGTCAGTAAAGGTTATTGGCAGAGTCAACTCAGCAGCAATATTCAACTGCATGACGAGGAAGATGTTGCACAAAACCACCAACATCGAGCATTATGTGGATGACATTCTGTGATGTGAAGACTGTCCGAAGAAACTCAGAAAGCTTTTCGGGAAAATGAGGGCAGCAGGTCTGACCATCAGACCATCTAAGTGCCACATCAGTTATTCTGTGTTGAACTTTGTTGGACACAAGGTGGGTGACTGTCAGATAGCCATGGAAGAGGAGAAGCTAACCTGCATACAAGATACACCAGCTCCAACGACCAAGCAGTTAGTCAGGTCCTTACTGAGGTTAGCAGGATATGTCAGGAAGTTCATCCAAACTACACTGAAATCGTTGTACCACTGACTGACCTGACCAAAAAATGCAAACCCAACAAGGTGAGGTGAGAACAACCACAGCAGGTGGTATTCAAGAAGTTGAAGAATGTATTAGGAAGTTCGCCAATCCTTATAATTTTGTTATTTTTAGAAGCACAGATTTGTATACATAACTATGTACGAATCATATGTTGTGTAGTTCAGTTATCGTGAATTGGCGCTTGTTGTATTATTTCGTCATGTTACTAGAACCTTCTAAGTTTTTCTAGTTGTTTTCATTGACTATTATTGCATCATAATATCTCGTAGTGTGTTGAATGTTTTAAGCTTTGGTCAGGCCATAAATATGTTAGTGTTACGTATTAAAATGATACTTTAAATGTAGTAGTTAAATTGTACTTTGGATTTAGTAGTTAAGTAAAAGCCGATATATAGTCAGTTTATCATATTTGCCAACAAGATTATTACAAACAGTTTTCTTTTTAACACAAATATGTTTTAATATATAATCAGCAATACAATTTACAATAACAGTTATTCCACACAATGATTTACATACAGAAATTTTACAAATTTACATGCAATATAAAGTCTTCATTCTAGTCTGGAACTTCTTCGATATCTTATCTAGGGTTCAGGATGAGCGAGTTATTTACGAGTTGATGTAAGTACGATTCGCTTAACAGGGAGCTAGCTAGCTTTGTCCTTCGTTATTCACCAGTCACACATGCCGAGTTTTCCACGATGAAGTTATATAATGTTTTCGTAAAAATACTAATGTCCAATGTGAATCCACTGAAGTTAAATGATTTGTAATGTTCGAACTTTGTAAATGCTCCTGGTTAAATATCTGAAGTTTTCCGATTGATAAGAGTTATAACAATCACAGTTATAGCTTCTGAAGTTTATAGCACACTGACTATAGCAAACTAATAATAGATAGATTTTTTTGGCGCATCGCGTTGGTTATATTTATAGGCGTGTGGAGATTTTCTAGAAATAGTGAGTTTAGCCACAAAGAGCATATTGTGGCGATTTTTAAAGTAAAATTATCAGAGACTGCATTGTAATAACGGGGCAGAGAAGAAAAATTCATCTTGTTAATTGTGTTCTAAAGTATCTGAACCAGCTGTGTGGACTTTGACGAAAAGAGATGATTATTAAGGCTGTGGATACACCTGTGATAACCAACAGTGTAACGAACATTTGTATATACGTTTGACTTGTTTTAATATATTATTTTAAAACAAGTGGAATGTGTGCTGTTTGTTTATTGTTGAAATTTATCGCAACAAGTCACAGACACCTACTGTAAAGGATCGGGCCTACAAAACCTGACAGCAACTAT
>NW_013665824.1:393894-398857 GCF_000517525.1 Limulus polyphemus | reverse complement strand
GACAGCAACTATAATCAACAGTATAGAATGAAAAAACGACAATGGCGAAAATGAAAGAATAAAATTTAAATTAAAACAATTACTTGCTCAGTTGTGGAGTTCTGAAAGTGTGGGTCCCGTGAAATAGCATTTCTCTGAAAATTTAAAATATAGATGCTCCCTCCACAATTTATGTTTGGTTAATATGTCATATATATATATTAAAGGACCTTATATATACTGTATGAAATTTTATTGAAAGTTAGTTCATTAATTAGCATGTTCAGTAATATTAATTAAATTATCAAGGTGCTTGTTCATATAACACAAAAATAAGTTAACAAAAGTTCAAATAAAAGTACCTCAAATGTGGCACCTCATGGAATGCCAATTGTCAAGACATTTTTCAAAAACGTAATAAAACTGTTTGCAAAAATTATTTTGAATTGTGAATGCTAATAAAACCGATGGCACCACATATTTCATTACTTTCACGAATCCCCGTCACACCTTTCAACCATGAAGGCGTTATTATGTGACGGTCAATCCCACTATTCATTGGTAAAAAGAATAGCCCACTGTCTATTTGATCATAAATACAAGGCCCGGCATGGCCAGGTGGTTAGGGCACTCGACTTGCAATCTGCTGCTTGCGGGTTCGAATCCCCGTCACACCAAACATGCTCGCCCTTTCACCCGTGGGGCGTTATAATGTGACGGCCAATCCCACTATTCGTTGGTAAAAGAGTAGCCCAAGAGTTGGCGGTGGGTGGTGATGACTAGCTGCTTTCCCTCTAATTTTACACTGCTCAAATAGGGACGGCTAGTGCAGATAGCCCTTGTGTAGCTTTGCCCAAAATTCAAAACAAACAAACAAACAAAGTATCAAACCATTGTTTTGCCTTTACTTCATTATATGGCACTAGAAAATACTGGATATGACGTCTCCAGCCTATCTTATAAACAACAACCTAAATAATTCAGTCATTATATTTCGCTCATTGAGCTGTATTTATAGTAACTGGAGAGACTACTAGCCATTAACTTGACTGTAAGTAAACTGAACATGCCTGATCTCCCCCTATCTTTAGGAAGTATAGTTTCTGTACAATAACAATGACACGTAATGTACAATAGACAAATCTTCGGACTTTACAGTTCCACTTTCTAATATTTTCACAATATATTTTTAACTTGCAAGTAAAAACTATATATATATATATATAACATAATGCCAACGTGTAAGAACAAGTTCACTAGTATTTGCAATGGTGAACAGTGATATTCGGAAAAACAGGAAACCTATCAGTTTTAAGAAACAAAACTATCACCTGCGTACCGTCTATATAATATAAATCAATCGGGCGTAATGCCTTTAGAGAACATTTTTAGCATAAGTTCTCAAACTTACTGCTGTCTCATCCAGGGCCATGAGATTTTGATAGCTACCGATTTTACAATATTTAATTCGGATATTATTCGACAGTATCCAGCGAAACAACTGTTTAATGATGATTATATTGCATAATAATATTATGCCACTGTGCCTAATTTATTATTCGATATTTTACAGTGGACCAACTGTTTAATGATTATATTGTATATTAGGTGCAATGTCATAATATTATTCACACACCTAAATTAATTTAGAATACAATAAGATGAGTTCAAATACGCTCAAAAATCCCATAAATATATCAGACTTATTATTACTGTTGATACTGCTAGGCCTAAAGTGGCAACGTTAGGCTTAGTAGTGCTGTTTAGCTTTCCCGAATAATGGTTACATTTAAAATGTGGCCTACTGGTAAATCTTTAAATGTTTAATGTATAATATATATATTAATATTTATTATAATATTAATATAACATTGAATATACAACATATAACATTTCATACCAGATTTAACGTAGAATATTTAATGTATAACATAGCATGTGAATTTAAAAGGCAGGAATGTTGGCTCGGTAAATTTCACTTATGTTTCAAAAAGTGAAAATGGCAGATACTAATTAAATCAAATTGAATTAAGCATTATTATTAGACGAAGGAGATTCTGTACCAAACTCTTCAAGCTTATAATTGTAGTAGAAATATAGTATTAAAATCACTTTACTTTTATTGTATACTTGGTGTTCAAAAAATGGAAAAGATTCACAATAACAACTCATAATAATGTGAAAAGTAAAAATGGTTTCTGCCAGCCGGTTGCCTTCCTGTGTACAAAAAATTAGTCATTTTAATACTTGTTTCTCTTGTTAATCGATCGGACACATCATTTTCATCATTTTATTTATCCACTCTATAACATTTTTAAAGTGCTGTTACTAACTATACCATGCCATCTAACACGGGCCAGTTGCAAAGGCAGCATTTTCTATATGACTTTTGCAACGCGTATATTTTGAGAGTTTAAGTTTTTCATATTTGGGTAAATTTAAAGCAGAATCTACGAATGGAAATAAAACAAAAGAAAACAACGTTCACTATCTGTCAGATGATACCACGTGAACACTGGCGAAATTTCGTTTTTAACTTTAAAGTTAAATTTTTAAAATTTATTTATGTTTTTAACTATTCCAGTTTTAGCCAAATAAAAGTTTTAATTAATTTGTTAATTGTTTATAGAAAGTTTGAAAAAACAATAAAAATAAAGCCCAAATAAAGTACTTAAATAGATAAAAAATGGAAAGAAATCAAACAAATTCTGCGTTAACGACTTATGTAAAGATAAGCAAATCACCATTTTTTACCCATTAAAATTAGTATATTTTATATTCCTATGTACGAAACTATGGTATTTAACAAGAATATTTACATTTCAGGTACATAGAATATTCAGAGTGTCGTGTTTATCAAAATGATGTTTAACTACAACAGTTGTTTGATTTTAAGTGTATGCATAGCTCTCTTGGTAAATTTTTACTATCTGTTTTAGCTATGTACAAGCTTCTACATTCTTTTTGGCGTATTTTCCTTGTAGACCATCCTTACAATTCAAGTATTTGGCAGCAAACTAGGTCTTTTGTGAAAAACACATCTTCTAAAAATGTTTTCCTGGTTTATGCACACAACTTTAATATAAAGACCAGATACTTTAACCACGTATAGTATTTATACAAGGAATAAATGTTTTATGAATGTATACAATAACAGGTTCATATTCAACATTTGTCAGATTGAATGCTTTATATACTGTTTAACGCTAAATTCTCTGTTTTTTGGAGAACTTACGAGCAGCATACTCACTCTTCAGCGGCTTATGATAGCGTTTACTGTTGAATCATGTTGTTTATACGCTTTACATGTCAAATACGGTCACACTTGACCCTCAGGGAGTGGTGGAAATGCTTTTTATGCCGAATTAGTAATTTTATACAAAGTTCACATTAAATGAACTCGCTAACCTATTTCAGTTCAAGATGATCAACCAAAATGGCGCTCTCTTCTAAAGATATATTTATGGCACAGTGCTAATCATTCAGAATAACAACAAACTAAAAAAACACCAAAGGCCTAAAGGTGTCATAATCAAATCTTTCTAGTTTTCAGTTTGTTTCTGTATTTGTTCTTGTATTGCTCGTTTTTCCAGTATAAACCCGATACTGCTTTAAATAGTTAACAGGAGAATAAAAATATCTGTTTATTAAATCTTTAACCCAAGCTTTCAGGATGTTTCTAATAGGCTTGACAATGCGGCTGACTATACGTCTATATATTACTTCAAATGTTTTCTGCGACGCACATGACGAAATTAACTCCAACGTCAACAGAGATGGACAGATTAAGCATGAAACACAACATCAAAACTAACTCACATGTAAACAGTGGTTGACAAATAAAGCATGACACATGATATGGAAACTAACTCACGGGTCAACAGGGGTGGACAGATGAAGCAGGATATACGGCACTGAAAGTAACTCATACGTCAACAGGGGTGGATACACGGCATTGAAACTAACTTACATGTCAACAGGGGGAGATACACGCAATTAAAACTAACTTACATGTCAACAGTGGTGGACAAATAAAGCATGACACACAACATGGAAACTAACTCACAGGTCAACAGGGGTAGACAGATGAAGCAGGATATAGGGCATTGAAACTAACTCATATGTCAACAGGGGTGGATACACGGCATCGAAACTAATTCACATGTCAACAGGGGTGAATACACGGTATTGAAACTAACTTACATGGCAACAGTGGTGGACAAATAAAGTATGACACAAGACATGGAAACTAACTCACATGTCAACAGAGGTGAACAGATGAAGTAGGATACACGGCATTGAAACTAACTAACATGTTAACAGAGGTGGACAGATGAAGTAGGATACACAACATCGAAACTAACTCACAGGCCAATAGGGGTAGACAGATGAAGCAGGATATAGGGCATTGAAACTAACTCATATGTCAACAGGGGTGGATACACGGCATTGAAACTAACACACATGTCAACAGGGGCGAATACACGGCATTGAAACTAACTCATATGTCAACAGGTTTGAACAGATAAAGCAGAATACACGACGTCGAAACTAACTCACGTGTTAACAGGGGTAGATATAAGGCATTAAAAGTAACTCACGTGTCAAAAGGGGTGGATACACGGCATTAAAACTAACTTACATGTCAACAGTGGTGGATACACGGCATTAAAACTAACTTACATGTCAATAGTGGTGGATACACGGCATTAAAACTAACTTACATGTCAATAGTGGTGGATACACGGCATTAAAACTAACTTACATGTCAATAGTGGTGGATACACGGCATTAAAACTAACTTACATGTCAACAGTGGTGGATACACGGCATTAAAACTAACTTACATGTCAACAGTGGTGGATACACGGCATTAAAACTAACTTACATGTCAACAGTGGTGGATACACGGCATTAAAACTAACTTACATGTCAACTAGTAGGTCGGATACACGGCATTAAAACTAACTTACATGTCAACAGT
>NW_013665824.1:383745-393670 GCF_000517525.1 Limulus polyphemus | reverse complement strand
CATTAAAACTAACTTACATAGTCAATAGTGGTGGATACACGGACATTAAAACTAACTTACATGTCAATAGTAGGTGGATACACGGACATTAAACTAACTTACATGTCAATAGTGGTGGATACACGGCATTAAAACTAACTTACATGTCAACAGTGGTGGATACACGGCATTAAAACTAACTTACATGTCAACAGTGGTGGATACACGGCATTAAAACTAACTTACATGTCAATAGTGGTGGACAAATACAGCAAGATACACGACATGGAAAGTAAATCATTTTCTCTTGGAACTAACAATCTCAGAACTTAAGTTAAAAATACAAAGATGGAATATTACAAGAGAATCTTTCGGCTGAGAAATCTCAAATACATTTAATTGGCTACAAAGAAATAGACTAGGAAGTCCTTTTCGTAATTGATAATACTTTTGTGAAAATTTTCGAGAACAGAGACATCTTATAAGTAACATAAGAATCATTTATTTACAGTTAAAATGACAAAATGGAATATAAAAATGGAGAAAAACTAATTTCATTTTATACTTTTAACACTAGATGTTCCACTTCAGTTTTTATGAACAATATTTTTATCACGAATTTTTATTCTTGATTTATTAATGTTAGTTATTTTTTATTTTGCAGTTGTTTCTATATTTATATATTATTTCATAGTCATAACGTGCAAAATATTTTTAGTGAACACGAATCTCTATCGTTATTCGAAACCTTCAAGATTAAGTTGTTATATTAAGCTGCTATAAGTGTTGGCTCTGCATATTCGTGGTAAATTGAGTTAGGTATGGAAAAGAAGCTTAAAGGAAATTAACCTTTTCGAAAATTTAGGGTACAATCAGCCTCTTTGCAGATGATTTGTTATTTCAATTCTTTCATTTGATAATGGCTTTTATAAACAGTTCTAACTTTAAAGTATGTCACAAACACAGTAACAACAATCTCCACTGTTTTAACACTAATGTATACGTTCACTTGTCCTTTGTGAACTGTCCTGCAATATTCTATATGTGCAATAACAACTCACGTTCATGCTTTGCTTGTGCAATAAACGTGCAACCTCTATTTAAGAACCTTGCCAAGAACTTAAAGTAAATTGGTTCTGTGAAACCAACTTTGAATTTTGGTTTAAATGACCACGTATACATCTTTGGTTTATCTACGTCAAAGTGTTATTGCAACTTTTTGTCATTTGCTAGGACTCATTTCATTTATTTTTGTAATAAGACTAGTGTGATTGCCAATGTTTCTGTAACTTTAATGGTATCGAATGTAGCTGATAATTTTACTTTTTTGACATTTTACTTATTCATTATACAAAGGAAAACGCTTCTTAAAAATATTATAACGAGACTACACACTAGAGATCAGAATGTTCGGATTGATGTCGTTTACTAGCTTGAGTTCTCTTGAAGTTGTTTTTTTAACTTGAGATATATAACTCGTGGTGTAAGGTTTACATCATAACGATCTCTTTGTCGTAAATGACAGGTATCTTAATCAGTTGTATCTTGATATATATGATCTAGTCAAAAGATTTGTTGATGTGTTTAGGTAGTTATAACTGCTGATAACTAGTGTTGTATTGTATGTAGGCCTGCTATATACTGATGAAAAGTATTTAGACATGTGTTTCTGATAATTGCATTTGTAATGAGATATACTGTAGCAACATTGTAAATGGCATTGTATATACAAGTCCTATCGCATTCAGTTTTAAATTAATATATTTTACAGATGAATTTAGCGTTCTAATATATCTAGCCAGTGTTTTTCTCGCTATAATATTCCATGTCATATGAAATGTGAAACTTAATGTAGAGTCCAAACAAACATTCTTCTGGAGTAGTCATTATGACGTAAAGGATATTCTATCACTTCATTCTGAAATGAACTATTTAATCAGTATTAATATGTTTGAAGTGTTGCTAATACAAGCAATGGTGCTTGCAGAGTTGGTAATAGACAACGAATTGATTAATGATGAAACAACACTTGACTTTGTGTATAATTGTTTTTAATCACACGTTCAAAATTATTGCATATTGAAGAAAGAGCAAGAAATATAATTTAATGCAACTTTTGCCATTACGTAATTAACCAAGTGGAACTATAAAAAATATCGAAATGTATTATGGGAAATGAACAAAAAAAACATGCTTCGAAAACTCGGGAACATCAAGTAACACAGAACTACATAACAAGAAACACGAATAGAAGGGAAAGGCATGTATGTAACCAACAATGTCTTGCCTGACTATAAAAACAACACAGTATAGTAGTACAGACTGATGCGTTAGAAAACATTTTCGTGTTTTGTGTGTCTATATATATATATTTTCGTGTTTTGTGTGTCTTTATATATTTAGCATTTCATAAATTACCAGATTATTTCGGATAAATTTCTGGAAGAGTGTAAAATCAAAAATAAAACTAACAACACTAACTATGCTAATAATTATGAAAGATTGTAAAGTCTTACTGCTTTAGTTATTATTATGAATCAATAACACAGGAAAATTTGTTTAAGGGGTTAGAAACTGCTCATGACCAGATTCCAGAGATGCAATATTCTCCAATCATACATAACTAAAATATAATATTTTATAGCACAATGTTTAACTAGTTGAAATAAGATACTTAAAAATAGAGCAGTGACCAACTCAACAAAGTCATTAACACACTTTTAATACAGGAAGTTTCTTCCTCTTTATCTATTCAACAAAGTCATTAACACACTTTTAATACAGGAAGTTTCTTCCTCTTTATCTATCCAACAAAGTCATTAACACACTTTTAATACAGGAAGTTTCATCCTCTTTATCTATTCAACAAAGTCATTAACACACTTTTAATACAAGAAGTTTCTTGCTCTTTATCTATTCAACAAAGTCATTAACACACTTTTAATACAAGAAGTTTCTTGCTATTTATCTATTCAACAAAGTCATTAACACACTTTTAATACAAGAAGTTCTTTGTTCTTTATCTATTCAACAAAGTCATTAACACGCTTTTAATACAGGAAGTTCTTTGTTCTTTATCTATTCAACAAAGTCATTTACACACTTTTAATACAGGAAGTTCCTTATTCTTTATCCATTTAACAAAGAATTATTTTTTCATAAACAGATATTTTTTATTGGCGTTTTGTCTTGCCAATATAGGCGACCTTGCAGTCAAAACAAATATAATGATATATGGGAATATTATATAAAACTGACCAAAAATTAATAAATGAATCTCCTTCTCGTACACGAATACACAAGTAAGAGTAGCCTATGAGTTGGAGATGGTTGCCGTTGATTTACTGTTTTTCATGCAGTCTGTTAATTCAAATTTGTGGACTGTTATGCATAAGTGGTTTGGATAGCTTCCCTCTTTAGATTTTGCAAAAAGCAATCAAACAATACTTGTGAATACAAATCTTTTCATATTGTTGTTTAGATTTTATAACTTATAGAATGTGGATTTTCACAATTCCTGGATATATTACTTTAATTAAATGATTTTCATGCGAATGACACAAATAATGTATTTCCTTGTATCATATAGTATAACAATCCACTATTTCTAGGCTTCACGTGGCCTTTCGGTCTTGGAGGCATTATAATGTGACGATTAGTCCCACAATTCTTTGGTAAAGAGTAACCCAAGAATTGGTAGTGGGTGGTGTTGACTCGCTGCCTTCCCTTTAGTCTATCACTTCAAAATTGCGGACGGCTATCACAAATAGTTTTCAAGCAGCTTTGCTCGAAGTTCAACGAAGGTATCTCTATAGAAGCAGTGGTGTGGGTTGTAATATTTAGTTTTTAAAGTATCAAGTTTCTATTCAAATGCCTAGTAAACTTAATCTTTGATTGGATAAATTCAAGATCTCTATCCATGATTGGCATCTGATATGGAAAGTCATGGTGTGATGAGTAATAAAATAACACGAAGAAAATTTCACATATCTGAACCCTTGCAACTGTACCATATATAATACGTTGGTATTTGTCTTTAATTTCACTTATTTTCTATATTCTTTATTGACTAATAAGTGTCCTCTTGAGTCAGTTTTAGCATCTACACACTAACCGATGTTTGATAAACCTCACTCTAAGACAAGTAACCACAATTCCTCACCTGCAACCAATCTGTTTAGGAGGAGGCTCATGATGGTTGTTCAAAAGCCGACAGCAAATGGACTTAAGACTATCATTAATACTACAGACCAGGGCAAAGATGGTGCTTATGGTCGACTATGGCCTTTGAGAGATGAAATACTGTCACTCCAAAAAAACTATTACATATATTCCTTGGCATGTTCAATGAAATATTGTTGTTGCTTTCATCAGTTCGAGCCCAAGCTTACAAACATTTTGAAACGTTAGTTTCCATAGTAAGCAGACTCATAAAACCATCTAGAATATAACCATCATTCTGTAGTTACTGGACTTATTATCTTAAAAATTATACTGAGTAGTGCCCTAAAGTGGCTAGAGGTTCAACCATCAGAGCAGGTTCTAACCACTGGGCGAGAAGGCTACCCTTTTTGAAATGTTTCTTATAGCTCTACGTCTAATAACAATCTCGCTATATAAATACATTTTCTTTGAAAGGGTTGTAACATACTTCTCTATCCATAACTCTATACTAGCGACATCGTGCTGTCGAATGGTCAGACATTTGCCGGGAATGTTGCACAAACATGTAGTCTTGCCATGACTCTCTTCCACAGAGACACATCATGTATTAGCAAACGCAGAACTTCCTTATAAAGTATAATTAATATGTGGCTATAATGAAAACAGATAAAGAGAGGGGCATTAGTTATAAAAATAAATGATTACGTTACTCAAGTACATGACAAAATTAGTGATAGTTTTTTGCTTAGTGCATACCTATAAATTTGACTACCTGTATTTCTGTCCACCGGAGGGAATCGAATCCAAGAGTTTAGCATAGTAACTCCAAAACTTATCAATGATCCATTGGAAAACATTAATGATAGAATGAAACTAGTTAAAATAAATATGATACCTATTGCACAAGAAAGTGGGTTACAAAGATATTTTGCATTTGAAGTAAGGATTATATTTTTGGATCACATGCAGGGATTTTGAATAGTATGGTATAATAAATAAACTTAGTATTCCGAAAATTGTTTAATTTCGAAGTCTAAGTTCAAGGGAAGTCCACATTCATAGTATGGTATGCCTGTAGTCCAGAAATCAGGTCATAAGAAATCTCAATAGTATCAAATACATTTATAAACAAAACTTACTAGATTTTTAGGCTAATTTTCTTCTAGAATGCACGAGTGATTAGTATATATAGTCAAATGTATTTTGAGTTTTCTCCATCAATACACAACATGAAATTTCACCATAATATGTATACAGATACTCTGTACACTGATACCTCTTTGCTGGAAATTGTAACACTAATTATATGATTTTCTTCAAAAACTAGTTGATGAATTATTTAAACACTTTTCCCAAACTAATGTATTTTCCTGTTTAAAAAAATGTCATTTAATGTTTATGGTTAAACTGAAGGGTCAGTATTGGATATAAACATACACAAACTTTGACTAATTTATTTTCAATCACTGTGAGGGACGTGGTTAAAAAACTGTCGACATGATATAAAATCTCATAATATCAAAACTAGGTGAAGTATATTTCTTCAGTTAAAATAATATGAAGATAAACTCCATTATTTTAACAGCAAATGTCTAAATATTACATTCGCAGTCAAGCAAGAACGTGATTCAAAATTATCATTTTGGAGGTAATTTAAATACGTAATGGACTAAGAGGTTTTAAGGAGTTTAAACAAAAGTTCTTCGAATTATTTGAATATTTTGATAGTTTTGTGCTTATTGCTTTTAAAGTTAATTTATAAATTTGGCTTATCTACAAGGTAAATGATCATTTATGGTGTAAAAGTTTTAGTGTCCTTTTTTACCAAAAAAAACCCCAGTGGCACAGCGGTATGTCTGCGAACTTACAACGCTATAAACCGGGTTTCGATACCCGTAGTGGGCAGACCACAGATAGCCCATTGTGTAGCTTTGTGTTTAACTTCAAACAAACAATTTACAAAAAAAAAAAAGAGATTATATTAGACACACCACAAAGTGGATATATACAAGAATAAAATAAAGTAAGTGTTACAGAAAAGATTAGGTTGGACACATTATAAAGTGGCTATACATAAAAATAAATACCTTTCTACAAAAAAGACTATGTTGGACACATTATAAAGTGGCTATCCATAAAAATAAATACCTTTGTACAAAAAAGACTACGTTGGACACATTATAAAGTGTCTATCTACAAAAATAAATACCTTTCTACAAAAAAGACTACGTTGGACACATTATAAAGTGGCTATCCACAAAAATAAATACCTTTTTACAAAAAAGACTATGTCGGACACACCACTAGATGGCTATCCACAAAAATAAACCAGAAGGGTCTGACTTTGTTGGATAGTGGGAGGAGGGCAAAAATCTAAGTGAATCTAACATAGTTGTAAATAATAATATATGTACAATAACTAGAAAACGTGGGGGCACGTGCCCATTTTGCTCTGTTTGTTGTTAGGCGCTTATATATATTTAAATATTCTGCATATATACTGCTATAAACTATCATGTCTATAAGCTGATTTAATAGGCCTAGGATAATATGTATTTGAATATATCCTTTATATTTCCTGTTATAGCTCACTGTGTCTATACACTAATTGAATAGCCAATAGAAAACTTTTATTTGATTATATTCTGAATTACATCATTTAACATAATAATTGAGTACGCCATAGTAAGTCTTTATTTACTTACACCGGGCATTAACTTGTGTAACACATATTTCAACAATAGGTGAATATGTCACATAATACCTTTATTTGATTGTATTCTACATTATCTGTAATATATATGTTTAACTGCGCATTAAACAGATCATAAAATATTTTGCTTTATTACACTTTAGGTCTAACAGGAATTGACGGTGGATGGTGTTGATTGACTAGTTGCCTTCCCTCTAGTCCACCACTTTAAAATTATAGACGACTAGCGCAGATACCCCTGGTGTAGCTTTCTAATAAATTCATCAAACAAACAAACTACTATTGTTAATTAATGTAAATGACACCGCTGAATTATCTGCACTGCATGGTAGTCATTACATTCACAAGAAGCATTATTTACTTTATTTACTCAACTGTTCCTGTCGATCGCTGTTTCGTTACGTCATCATAAACATGACAAGTACCCGTTCCAGTGAGTCTGCTGTGAGCTTCCAATTTTATCATTTTTAACATGAAAGTAATGAATGGTGAAAGTGGTTGAAAAAAGAACAAAACGATTAAAATCATTGTCTGTTGAAACCTGATTTTTAGCGTCATAAGCCTTCTGACTTATCGCTGAACTGGAGGGCAAAATCATTGTAAACACATCTAGTAAGGTATATCTTTACACAGACGAAAATTCTATATAGAGTTTAGGTCGGAAATGTTTATTATTTTCGATATGAAAAACCTCGAAGTCCCTAACAGGTGTTTGTAGAATAAATTTTGTCATGATGTTAAGTTTTTACACCCATAGATAGCAGTACGTCTCAGTAATCAGCATGATGATAAATGTTTTACATGTCGAACCGTCCCCGAGTGGGTCAGCAGTAAATGAACGGACCTGCAACGCTACAGTATGTGGTGGGATTCCCTGTGGTGGACAATGCGCAGAAAGCCTATTTTGTAGCTTTGCGCTAAAGCAAACAATCATGTCGAACCTGCTTATTCTCTAACTGTCACCTTACTGCGCTGCTGGCAAGTTTTCAAAATCCGCATGTACTTGTATCACATCCGTATACATATTGAAGCCAAGATTGATTTTAAAAGTCGCTTGACAGTAAGTTTATTATTACTGTTATTAAGGTTATGAAAAAATGAAATTGAATATATTAAAATGGTTGAGTTCTGCTTTGAAGAGAACTCAAAGTTTGTCACTTTATACGGTATTTTAGCCCAATTATTTGTAATTGTAAAAATATAGATAGATATATTTAGATAAAATCATCATGTTGGTTTATGTGGTTACCACCGTCAATAATAAGGTTGAAGAACGATAACGATAACTTTAAAAATACAAGTCAAAATCTGATGTTCACTTCCTTGTATATTTTGTTTCACTTTTTCAGCGATATGTCTTCGGATTTATAAAGCTAAATTCTACGGTTCGATTCACCGAGGTTGATCCAGCAAATAACTCAATAAGGTAAGAATATGGAAAGTGGCGTTGCCCAAAAAATAGTGGATGGACTGTGTTCACCCTCGAGTCTAACGCTACTCCTATACACTCATCACCAGGACTCTGGTAGGTTTGCATTCATCGTTATCAGACATTACCAACATGTTTTGTGTGAAACTAGCTTCACCACTGCTACAGATGGTAGTATTTTAATCACTTTGGTACCATACTAAATAATACAATACCAACCCTAGTCATTATATCGAAATATATCACTGTCGCAGTCGCATACACGGTCAACATCATCATAATTTTAAACTGTGTACGTCATCATCAATCACAGTCTCCAATATGAGAACCCCATTATGTGTTATCGTCATCATCACCGTTAACAATAAACCAATAATAAATAACGAGTCTGACAAGCATATTAGTAGTGTGTAAATGATCAATAACAAGCATATGGTTGTAAAGGCCCATGGATAGGATATGCATAACAAAATCACAAATTTACTATATTATCGCATAAAAAGGGAAGAAAACAACAACAAATACGGGTTCGGGTCCCCGTCACCAAACATATTTGCCCTTTCAGCGGTGGTGGCGTTATAATGTTACGGTGAATCCCACTATTCGTTGGTAAAAAAGTGGCCCCAAGAGATGGCGGTAAGTGGTGTTGACTAGCTGCCTTCTCTCTAGCCTATCACTATAAGTTAGGGACGTCTAGCGCAGATAGCCCTCGAGAAGCTTTGTGCGAAATCCAAAACAAACCAAACAACAACAAATTTATATAAATGAAATATAATGAAATAAAAAAGAGGAAAGGAGAAAAATAGCTAAAAAAAGAAACATTGTAATATCAGAACAAACAAATTTGTACTTGATACTTACACAATCCCTTCATTCTTACCTTTATTATAACTACTCTGTTAGTACTGCATCGGTCTTAAACCGAACAGACTGACAGGCCTTGTCGAAGAAGTATTTGTGACGGTGCATTTTGAGCTCCCATTATGTAAATTGGCCTCAATCACTTGCATGCTAATCTTAGAAAAGAAGGGAATTAAGAACAAATAATTATTAATGAGTAAGAAGTTATTTCATAATTCCAGTTCAATCGTTACATCAATTTTGCAGCTACATTAACAATTCGTGAGTAGATGTCATTAAAACGCTTTTCCACTCTATCAGAATAGTCTCCCTCACATTAGGATCCTCAAGTTTTATGTGAGTGGGCCTAAAAAAGAAAGTTTGTAAAACATACAGATACTCAAAACGGGGTCTTGTCTTAAATGAAATTCGAGTCGTGCCTTGTGACTCATTTCGGTAAGTCTGAAACACATCTGGGAGCTTAGTTAAATCTAGATTTACTTGACGATATTTAGAATATATAATTATCATGCAACGAAATATGACCTATTGGCCTTGGTATTAGGTCGTCAAGTAATTATTATCCCTTTTTTTTAGATGAGAAAAACAGAACAAGTTGTATATTAAAACAAAACATTTATTTAATGAAATAATATACATTTTTTATCGATGATGTTTTTCCATCTTACAATCAGGTTGTTAATGCATTGATAATAGAAATCACTTGAAGACAAAAAACATGTCGATGTCCTCTTTAACACCTTCCACATTTGCATACGTTTTCCCATTAAGATGGTGTT
>NW_013665824.1:376503-383088 GCF_000517525.1 Limulus polyphemus | reverse complement strand
AGCATCAATATCAATTCCACATTGTCGGCCCCTGCCATCACAGTTTTTGAGGCTAAAGTGATCTGAACGAAATTTTCTGAACCGTCGTTGACACTTACGAACGTTCAAAGAATTTCCATAAACTTCTTTGATATTCTTTGTGGTTACAGAGGCGTTATTTCCCTTCTTATATTCAAACAGCATTACATGCCGAATGTGTGTCTCGTCGTGTGCCATCACTCTAAGGGATTAGAGTACACTAAACTTTACATATTATATAAGCTACACTAACGTGACGTTTAGGCGGTTCATTTAACTATTATACGTGATGTACGTTTTTTTTTTGGGGGGGGGGGGGTGATGAAAGTGTTCCAAAACGCGACACTAATTTCTTGATGACCTAATATGTTATATTAAAGCGGATTTGGATATGAAAATCAGCAAGTCACGTGACAAACATAATGGGCTATCTGTGCTCTGCCCACCACGGGTGTCGAAACCCGGTTTCTAGCGTTGTAAGTCCGCAGACATATCGCTGTGCCACTGGGGAGAGGGCTGGATACATCCTAGCTTTTCTAATATTTGTTAGAGTTTTAAATAACAGATGGCGCTAAAATATGATCATTCAATGTACAATAAATATATTTATTTAACAAAAATAGTTTTATGCCTGACATTTTGTTACTATTTTTGTGTTTTCCTACACATAAATACTATATAGTTTACGGTACTTTCTCGAATATCGATCTGAGATAAACAGTATAGCCGTTAATAAATTTCTGAGACTTCACACGAAATATATATGAGGTAAAGGGCTGGATATATCCTAGCTTTTCTAATATTTGTTAGAGTTTTAAATAACAGATGGCGCTAAAATATGATCATTCAATGTACAACAAATATATTTATTTAACAAAAACAGTTTTATGCTTGAAATTTTACTGCCATTTTTGTGTTTTCCTACATGTAAATACAGTTTATAGTACCTTCTTATGATACCTTAATAACTCTCTTCTGAACACAAAAAAGAAGTGAAAAAAATCAATAAATGACTTTGTTGTGCTGTTTGGTTGTCATAATTGTAAATTTTATTTCTTTTTTTTTTATAGAAAGTAAGAAAGCAAATATGTAAAGCGAACAATAAATTATTACATTTAATTCGGTAGATGTGGGTTAAAATAATATAATATTTTTAACTGTAGAGTTTATTTGATGCCACTTACATTTCTTGGTCAATCAGTGCTCTCTGGTGTTTCAACGCTAAGACCCAGGGCTTATAACGCTGAAAATCGAGTTTCAATGCACACGATGGTCAGGGTACTGATCGTCCATTGTGTAGCTTTACGATCAACAGCAAAACAAGCAACTCAATCACTAACGCTGTACTAATCAATTAAAGATGAATGCATTGGTACTGCGTTATTATCAATCGAAAACTGTAATTTGCTCGAAATTTTAATATAAAACTTTTATTAGATATCCTTTTAAATATTTTAATGTATGTCTTCTGTCTGGATTTCTAAGTTTCTATAATTACCGATGGACCCCATCTGCTTTTAAAACACATTATTCTAATTTTTTTATACGCCAAATTACTTATGGGTTCCACAGTTCCTGATAATATAGGGATCATGCAAAATAGATGTAAATAAAAATACCATCAATATTGCAAATAATCCCACTAATTGCAGTTGTTTCCTATGTGCCTTATATGGAAAATGATTGATTCCATTCAATCTATTTGGTCAGTTCTGTACATTGGGTGTTTGTAACAGCCAAAACTATCAACCTGCTCAAAATGATGCACTATGTGGATCCCACAGATAGTAAGGGGTATAAAATCAAGTCAGTAACTTAAAAGTTAATCTGGATATCCCAAGTGTATTTATAGAAGTGTCTTTGATAAAGGAGTAAACCGAAATTTTGGACAATGCGTATAATTATTTTTCGCAAAGAAAAGGTGTCAATACTTTAATCTACACTAAAAACTTTAAAATCAAAGCAACTTTTCATTCTTTGAGTTTAGCTGTAACTTTTATTTGAATGACGTTAAAGTGTGTAAAACCTATGGTGCTTCTGATAATTCTATCATGAAATTTAGCCCTATAGTATCTATAGCTAATCAGGATGTCAAGGTTTGCCCTTCAGAAGCAGAAACGTCCCATTCTTATCTTCACACAGGACAGAAGAATACCTCACAGATTAAAAACGTTCAAACATCAGTTTACTTAATAAATATTAGGGATTAGGAACTTAAAAAAACAATTTTTCAGATCTCCGAAAACTGACCAACATTGGAAACCAGTAGGTCTAACACTCATAAAAATGACGTTAGATTTGAAATCTGTCAAAGATAACTCAAGAGAATTGGATAAAAAAAGCATTTACAATCTGTTGGCGTTAAATGCAGTTGGGGAGTGTTTAAAAAAATCAGACTGCAAGACTCCTGCATGAATTCTAAAAATGTAAGGAAATGTATTAAGAAGATGTTATATTTTATCGATTGTTTTCAAATGTAAAAACTGTGTCGAAATTCGTGGTTTTTGGTTTTTTTATTAAATGAACTGTCATAGTGGCAAAAATTACAAAAAATACAGTACAGTTTTTATGTGTGTTTAGTTTTAGACATCATATTTTGACGACATTTTCTCCTCGCTCTGTCCATTTTTTTTATTATAAACTGCTTAAAAGTGAAGTAAATTAGTAGAATGCTCTATAGTAGAAGAGAACAATTATTAACAAAAAAATCCACAATGTTTCTAAATCTGTAAAGAACAAATTCAGAGAAATGTAGAAAAAATCTACAATCTGTTGACGTTAAACGTTTTGCCGTCTTTTGGCGTTCAACAATATAACTTTAAAGTTTTAGTACTGCATATACAAATATAGCATTTCAGATATGCTTTTAGCTATCACAATTCAACCTAGCTGACGAGTTTTGGTATTGAATGAAGAGGTTTCTGGACAATGGTGTGTGGTAGACAAAGGATTGTTCTAAAATTGTATCCAGATTCACTTTAACATATTAACTGCTGCGATTATAAATGGGAATAATTACGAAATAATTACACTTATTTAAAAACGTTGCCCCAGTTTATTTTACACAGCAATAACTGCGAATAACAGCCTACAAGTGTTTTACATGTTTTACCTAGAATTACCAGAAATACACGTTGTTAAAATCGTGTAAAAATAAGAAGAAAAAACTGTCGATTTCGTTATTTCGAAACAAGCATTTGGCGTAGTCAGGTCAACGTTAGATACTACAGAGAAATTTAAAAAATATATATACCTGTACACCTGATTTTATTTTAATAAAAACTGAAATGAATTCCCTATTTCCTTTTCAGTTTTAAAAGATAATATAAAAAATAATAATATGATAAATAGTCTAGATCCTGAACATTTTACAGAACAAATAGACATTGATCATTACATATTTCCCCCCAGTGGCATAATGGTATGTCTGCGGATTTACAACGCTAGAAACTGGGTCTCGATACCCGAGATAAGTAGATCGCATATAGCCCCCTGTGTATAGTTTTGTGCTTAACTACAAACAACCAACCAAACACTAAATATTATAGAAATATACTTAATTTTAAAGTTGATTATCATGAAACATTAGTATTAATTAAACCTATTATATTTTATAACATTACATTCCTCATTCAGTTCTTTATGGCTTTTTCTAAAAGAAGATTGATTTGCTTTATTGTTGTCAAGCGCATAGTTACACAATGGCTAATTGTGCTCTGCCCACCACGGATATCGAAACTCGAATTTATAATTATAAGCCTACAGACTTGCCGCCGAGCCACTGGAGGGGAAGGCAAAAAAAGAAGAACGCATAATAGTATTTCAAATAAACTATCTCCGCCATATCCATTGCCAACAATGTGTTTAGCTGAATATAAAGCTCATCAGGCCGGCTGGAATACGACAAACAAGAGTATTATTGTTTGTTCTTGGTAGGTATTTAGGTTTAAAGTTTCTTAACACAACCACCTGAGATATTCAGAAACATCAGTTTATCTTATCCCACTCGCGAACTTATTAAATTTTAATTAGTTGCATGTAAGGCTTGGGCTGACTGATAAATTACATTTGTATTAATTAGCGGGTGAAAGTTGGGCTTCGGGGCAGTAACGGGGAAACTAGGGAAAAAAAAAGGTGCTGGGGCATCTTTGTATAGTCGAGTCATTTGGACTAATATGAAAATTTTGATGGTCTTATGGACTAAAGTGTGCGAATTGAATTGGATGAGAGGCTAAATGTCTGGCCCTTTTCAGGGTGGCGGGGATCAATTATGATCCAATGCCATAATTTAGATATGGAGGAAAACTGGGGTACCCGGAGAAAACTCACTTTCACTGCTCGGGCGCCGAATAAATAGCCCGAACAGTGTCCTTGCCGTGAGCCCTAAATAAGGAGTGAATAAAGGTTATCACCTGTTATTATACATAACTATTATTGTAAGTCAGCAATGTAGTTGAATGGGGATTTATGTGTAGCCCAGGTTTGTGGTGTTGTGGCCAGAGACTAGACATTTCTGTTTTTAGCTTTTCGTATAGTATTTTAGTGCTAGGGTATTAATTCGTTCTTTGATGGACTAGGCTTTATGGATATAGTTAAGGTTTTATTGCTTTGTTTTGATATGTTTGTAATTTCTGGTATTAAAACAAATGTTATAGTGCGAACGCCTTTTCTGAGCTGGCAAAGCATGGCTATAACTGATTACAATTGACATAAGATATATTATACTTATTAAAGTTTTTCAACACTACATTTCTTATTTTGTCTCTTAGGGCTTTTTCAAGAAGAAAAGTGTATAAAAACAGTATTTTAAACACATTATGTCCACTATATCAGTGTTTCACCAGCTTAGAAAAGGCATTGATATCATACCTAATGTTTAGGTTGCATATCAGCCGTGTAACCAAAAACAGCTGGTGATCTTGCATATTTCCATCTACATCTGACCCACTGGTGGTTCAGTCAGCAGCCGTTGTGTGAAACGCAAAATAGCTTTGCGTTGCGTTTCAGTTCTCGAGAAGAAGCAGATACAACACTCATTCTGCTGAAAGAAGACCAATTATGTGTCGTACTTTTCATATCACATCAACCATCTGAACAGTATAGAGGTATGCAATCGCGGTACTGGTGAATACGTGTATAAAAACAGTTTTTCAGATCGTAGGTGATAGCTTAGGTTTTTAGATGTTTGGTGGTGATGATACTGATCTTTCCATTTGAAGAAACACTTTAGTACAGAACACTTAGAAGCCACATGTCACTTCAAGTACTTAAATGTTAATATATAGTTATTGTAGGCATTGATTTCCAATTTTAACTATTTTAGAAGAAGTAAGAATTTAATTCACTATTATTCAAGTACCTTTAGGATTGCTGCACTATGTTATTTTAATAGATGGGTTTCCTAGATGTTCTTATATTTCATATACTATTAGCATTATGTATTTTTTTGTTTTTATGCAAGGTATTCTGGCCATAACTGACAAGATTTTTTCAAGAATAAAATCTTATTGTTAACGTATTGTTTGTACGAGTAACATATCATAACTAACCCTCCAGATGTGACAATGGTGTGAATATGAGTTTCTTTGTTTGAAAATAAGCAAAACATATTTAAGAACTCCTGATGTGTTGGACTTACCGTTAAGCCACGGGGGGAGCATAACCGCTCAGACTGACTTACATCTGTGGTGATAATTTAAGAATAATATTTCGATAACTCCAAGATAATCTAGAAGGCTTACGATTCTATTCCACTATTTGAAGCCTCTAGTTTTATCACTGTGCTCTACCTTGCATGCATTTAGCGTTTTATCTATTTCACATATATGTTTGATACAAAATTTTTGAGACTCATCCTTAATGACTTTATTTCTTTTTGATATAAGTGAAAAAAATTAATTTTGATCGCCATTATCGGTTCAATTTAAAAGTAGTTCGTTGTTTATAATTTCAAGTGTTTTATAAAGTTGAACCTTGACTTTTTTTACCACAATTTACTTGGAACTTACTAAAAAGAAAAAAAAGGATAAGAAAGGAAAAAACATCAACGCAAGCTGAACACTCTTTTCTGCTCAGGTTTTTCTCCCCATATATTTCCCAATTTTCTCACCCATACTCACGTTTCTGCCTTTTTTTTCACTCGGATACACGTGTCCAAATATGCTGAATTTTTTGATAATAAAGTTTTATTTTGATGTCAATTATCTTGCTAGGATTAAGCCTATGTATTTTTTTATGTTGATCAACTAGCAAAATCACTTACCGTTATGGACGTTTTATTTGAAACTATATAAGGTTGTAGAAAATAAATACTCTCTTCAGTAAAAAAATAATAATAAAAATAAGCAAGCATACTTGGATTACATTTTGAAATTTTAAGGAATACTAGGGGATGAAATAAGTAATAATTACATAAAGTGTAAAATAAATCCAGCAAAATCGTTTTGTTATACACACATTTAAGTACCTTAAAACTGACTGGAAGCAGGAATTAGAGCAGTTTAAACAGTTCTAGCCAATCGACTGGAAGCAGGAATTAGAGCAGTTTAAACAGTTCTAGCCAATCTT
>NW_013665824.1:355723-375575 GCF_000517525.1 Limulus polyphemus | reverse complement strand
TAGCCAATCGACCGGAAGCAGGAATTAGAGCAGTTTAAACAGTTCTAGCCAATCGACTGGAAGCAGGAATTAGAGCAGTTTAAACAGTTCTAGCCAATCTTGCTATTTCAAAATGCAATAGCTAGAATTTCATTTAAATTAAACAGTATAATTGGCTCAAGATATTAAAAGCCAGTGTATCCAAATAGTAAGGTTTTTAAGAATTTTATTTTTTATAATTTTCGCGTAAATATACTCAAGGACTGTCGCTCCTAGTTACAGGGAAGATGGCTAGTCAACATCACTCGCCGTCAACTCTTGGATAACTCTTGTTAATGGAATCTGACCGATACTGTTACAGTGCTTTTACGGAGTCAAAGTGTAAAACATATTTTTACGACAACGGGTTGTAAACCATGAACCTACAACCCGGGTATGCTAACTACTAGGTCACATTAGGCTAACAAGGTTAAGATTGTTTATCAAATATATGTTTGTAGCGTTAATTTCAACCTTTTACATTCACTGGAAAAACTCAAGATGTAACCTATTATTTTGTATCTTAAGATAAACTTTTTCAATTTTTTAAGATTTTTTTAGATATAATTATTATACTTTCTCTTCATGATATCCTCAATAGAAAAAAATGTTTTTATCACATATTTTAATTATAAATAGAAAAATCAAGGAAATACACAACAACATTATAGTTTTACACGAAATGCACTAGCCAATTCTATAATATACAAGTCTGTTTTTTAATTATTTAATTATTAATTCCTACCCTAGATGTGGGGCAGCGGTAAGTTTACGGACTTATAAAACTAAAATCCGGAGTTTGTTTCCCCGCAAGTGACGCAGCAGATAGCGCAATGTGGCTCTGCATTTAAACAAACAAACCTACCCTAGATAATGACGACCGAAAACAGACTCGTCATATGGTACGTTTCCGTTTGGTCAAGGCGAAGTCTAAATTTAATTTGTTTTCATTATTTATTTATTTTGCTTTAATGCCCCCCAATGGCACAGTGGTATGTCTGCGGACTTACAACGCTAGAAACCGGGTTTCGATACCCGTGGTGGGCAGAGCACAGATAGCCCACTGTGTAGCTTTGTGCTTAATTACAAACAAACAATTTTTCTTTAAAAACTTTTTAAATCATAATTTATTAGGACGAATTACAATCACTAGATTTAAATCTAAAATCTCCTGTCTCCAACTAAGACAATTTAAAAAACAACAACTAAGATATAACTATCTAAAATATTTGTTTTATATATATATTATTTTTATGAATGAATATCAACTCTAATTTCAATTTTCTCATAATAACGATCGATAATGGTATTGCCAAATGGTGTGTGTTAAATTTCATTTTCATAAACTTATTTTATTTTAATTTCATTATTACTTTTAGGTATTCTTTAACATTATACTTTCAATGGAAAAACATATAATCACTAAACTTAACTTTAAAACCTTCTATTTCCAAAAACTTAGGTTAATTCTGTTTCATATGTCCCAAAACTTAGACTTAAAACCCTCTCTTTCACTAAATTTAACACAAACAAGATATTTTCACACACAATTCATGATTGCAAGCTATCGACACTCATGAAGCCACCTTGAGGTGAAAATCATAGAGTATTTAGAGTTATTTCAGCAAACAACTTGACTTACACTTTGAAAGCGATTTCAGTCAGGGGAACCTTAATTATCAAGAAACTGAAACCAAAGACGATCACTATTTCGCAAGCAATTGAAGTTATTAAATCAAATATATTAAAGGCGTAGCAGTAAAAAGTGTGAAAAAATTTAAATACATACTTCATCAGTTACAAAAAATAGGAGTAAATAATAATTCTAATTAATTTTTTAATAGAAGTTTATGTTAAGGAAAATTGCAAAAGAGGGAAAACGCAGCCTTGAGTAAAGAAAAATTCGGTTTAATATTTCAAAATGCAATATGAATTGTTGGATAATTAAAAGGACATTTTACTTGTGAGTGAAGTGGAAGGATATTAACGATTAAATGATGGTCAGAAATAAAGAATAAATTTTAAGAAGATCAAAAGGGTTTTATAAAACAATGTGGAAATATTTGAAACGTTACATATAGCAATGAATAATGGAGAACATATTTCTTGAAATATATAGTTAGATAGTTATATTTCTTGAAAGGAAGAACATTTTGTCCAGTTTCTTATGCTATTCAATATTTTAGAAACATTTTTTCAGATTTTCAGAATCACAGTTAACACAAAAAATAATAGCAATAGTATTTTTAAGAGGAAAAACAAACAGGTTGCAAAAAATGAAGTTAAAACACACTTAGGTATTTTTTTAAATGCTATAAATTGTGATGTTTGGAAGAAATTTGGTAGGTTGCTGATAGCATTCAATATAAATCCAGATATACCAAACATTAGTAAAGAACACGAAATAATACAAGTATATATCTTTGGATTTGGTTTATATGTGAGGTTAGGCACAGATTTAACATTCAATGTGTAAATAGAAATATAAGAATGTTTAGCGCTCGACAAATACTTAAATATTAAATATGAATTATATTGAAAAGATAATAATATATTTCATAATTTTGAAGGTGATGTGAACCGATTTCAATATCTTTATGTAATTATGGTAATAATTACACTGTGGTGAATCTCTTATGGCAGCGTTTCTCAAACTGTGGCCCAGGAGGTCTGCGAGGTATATCCCAATTTTATAAAAATATTTACAAAATATGATTTGCAAGAATAAAAAAATATTTTCGCTAAGTAAAATTTACATGATTAAAACATTTAATTTTGGAACATGGCTTTTTATGCATACGGAATCTTTTTTTAATCAAAAACCATCGATAAGTTTGGGGGTCCACGAAAAAATTTTAAATTAAAAGAGGTCCTCGTGTTACTAAAGTATGCGAACTGCTATCATATTCTGCGCAATTTGAAATCCAACGAATTGATCTGTTATCAACTAGTTACTAAACTAAACCAGTGAATTTGTACCCAAAATTAATAGTTGTTTGATAAATTAGAATCTGTAGCAGTATATACCAAATACAACTTGTTCACAGGAATATATATTAGTGAAACTATTATATTGTTTTTCAAACTTGCTGTATTCTGTCATTGGTTATGAATTATATATATTAAATAAATGTCATTTGATAAAATAAGAATTATCGTGTTTATCATAAATGGACTACTTTTTCTGGAAATCCACAATAGTGTCAATTTGTATATAAAACATTGTGGTTGTTTTATTGCATCGTATAAAAACAGTGTTATGTATGAGAGTTATTATTAGAAATTTCTGGTTTTCTTTTCACCAGAGAAGGGAAGCAGAATAGGTATTTCTGTTGTTACTAAAACTATATATAAAAAAAAGGGTAGCCTTACACAATTTTAGATATTGTAATGATATAGTACATTTTAATTTACCTGTTGGTAAAAGTTTTAGATGAGAAAACTACAGTTTACACGTCAATGGAGTACCTGCTGTAAAAATAACAGTATAAATACAAGATTTACAACAATTAACCATACGTTGGGTGATTTAAATATAAATATATAAAACGATCGTGCTTTTTTTACCACGTTACACTGAATTGTCTCGTGCTTTAGAATCAGAAGAGATATTCAAGTTTCAGCAGTGCTAGAGCAACAATTAGCTATAAATATTTGTTTGTAGTTAAGCACAAAGCTACACAATGCTGTGCCTATCACGGGTATCGAAACTCGGTTTTTAGTTTGAAAAGTCCGTAGACGAACCGCTAAGCTACTAGTTGGTGCTTATCTATGACTTACGAAATGAATAACAGCGTTGACCTTTAATGTTGAAACACGCTGACTTGTTTTATAAAAGAAACGGTTATAAGGTAAACGCTAATGTCATTGTCTTCTTTTTATGCAGTCATTAATTTCACGTGACTTTCACATGTAAAGATATTTTGCACCAATACTTGGCGATTACAGTGTGACGCAAAATGGCATGAGCCAATAGGATCAACTCTACAAAATTTATGCAAATTTATTGAAGCTGGCAAACGAGAGGAAAGAAATATTTTAAGCGACAGAATCGACTAATTGCATAGCAAGATAATCTCTTTTTGTTTTTTTACCAAGGAAGTATACCGCCTAGCACGCGAGGGTAACACTAGTTTTCTGGTTCCTCTGTCATAGTTGTGAAGCAGTGTTTCACCATTGTCTATTCTGAAGGTCAGTTGATAATTATTTATTAAATTTATAGCATAATTGCCAATTCTCTAGATGTTTAATATTAACAGAAGATATGAAGCAAGAACATAATGAGTGGTTAAAACTCATCTATAGAGGTAGAAACTACATCCCTCGGTAAAATACAGTTAGATCAATTTCCGTAAAATACACGTATATCTACAGGAATATTAGTTGGTAATGTATGTATATATATATCACTTAACAAACACATTTAATTATATCACTTACTAAAATACCAATACAATTACATCATTCCTAATAAAAATTATCGTAACTTGAGAACATTCTTGTAACTCTAATTACTCGGAATATATTACTTAAAGATATATGTATATCTTTAGATAAAATAGTAACAGATCTAACCACTTGCTAAAATACTTTTATATTAACATCATATCATAAAATACTTGTACATGTGTTGTTGTTGTTTTATTTCTTAAAATAGTTGTAGGTCTAAATAACTCGGTAAAATGTTAGGGAATCTGTACCACTTAGAAAGATATATGTATCTTTCTATCACCTGTTAAATACCTTTTAGTTTTATATCCCTAATAGAACACTTGTAATTGTTCCTTTTACTTCTGTGTTACTTGATAAAGTACATACTTATAGATCTACGTCATTCGGTAAACGCACTTGCAGATTTATATCATCATATAAAATAAACATGGATGTATTTCACTTAATAGAATACTTATTGATCCATATGACTTACTATTTACTCGTACGTTTATAACACCTAGTGAAGTAACGGTATACTATATGGCTCTGTAAGTTGCTGGTATATCTATAACTTAATAAATACTTATTGATCCATATGACTTACTATTTACTCGTACGTTTATAACACCTAGTGAAGTAACGGTATACTATATGGCTCTGTAAGTTGCTGGTATATCTATATCCACTGAAAAAAAATTGTGTAGCTCTTTGTCAGTAGGAAAATATGTACACGTTTCTCTATAGCACTCAGTAAGATACTTGTTTATTTATGCTTCACTTTAAATTATACATACTTTTACACCACACAGTAAAATACTTGCAGATATGTATTACTTGGAAAATTACATGTATCTTTATATTATTCAATATAATACATGCCGTTTTATATCACTCACTAAAATAAATGTTTCTTTATGTCACTTGGTAAAATATACGTGGAATCTATATCTGTTGATAAAATACATGTCAGTCTATGCCACTTATTTAAATACTTTTAAATCTACATCTTGGTAAAACTATGTAGAACTATGTATAAATTTATGACTCTCAGTAAAAATTCACGTTAACTGATACATGTAGCTTTATATCAGTTACTACAGAAGTTGAATGCTTTATGCTAAAGGGATTTTTCAGCCACACCACTTCATTACAGTCTATGTCGTCACGTGTGTCTCGACCGTGCATCTTGTTGACAGCCCTTCAGCGTAGTTTCCATAGCAAAAGGCTCCATTGTGAAAATTTCATGTCAAAAGTACACCAGTCTTCCTTGTTTATTTTACATACTTCATTTAGTGTACGAAGACAACGGTTTCCTAGCGCTTGTTTCACCAGTCCGATCGCATAAAAATCTATAGGCGCTCCACATGACCACTTTGTCTACTTACAGAATAGTATGAACACCAGTTTCAATCTACGTTCTAAAACACCGATCTTTATGTTCTTAGTGTATGAATATTTTGTGTCGGACAGTCTTGTTATACACCCTTTCTCAAAATCGATCAATTTTCTTAAGCATTACTCTATCTAAAAAACGCCATACAATATCAAATTACCATTCTGATATATTCCGTTAGACCGTGACTTGATATCAGCAATTTTATCGTGCGACTTCTGGTTTCTATATTCAGAATCGTTTTAATATAACTACTCAACCCTTTGTATCATGATACATACAGGAAAAATACGAGGATTTCCATATGACCTGTTAAAATACGAATAACTCTATATCATACGCATAATTCATTAGTTACACCAACTGCCAGGTTGATTTTTAGTTTCACTTTAAGTAATTTTAAAGAAGTTATAATAAAAATATATTCAAATGCCTGAATATATCGTCCAGTAAAATACTTGTTGATATATATATATATCTTAATGATATATATATTTTCGTATTAATTGTAACGGATTTATTATTATACATTTATTTTAATATCGATGTTTGCTTAAATTAAATTTATATTTAGAAATGTACGTAACTTATACTGTTAAATATGTATTGCGAAACTCCAACCTATTCTCTAAAGTTGTAGAAAATTGTCGAGTGGAATAATCAACAATATATGTGTATACGTAAACCGTAGTGTTAGCGTCAGTATTGTTACATAAAACTGAAATTTCGAGAAACTCTCCACCCGCTTATAAATATAACCAACACGCCGCGCCAAAAAGCAGTATATATTATTGGTTTGCTATAGTTGGTGTGCTATAAACTTCTTAATCTATAACTGTAATTGTTATAACGGTTATTAATCAGGAAACTTAAGCTATTTGACCAGGAACGTTTATAAATTTCGAACATTACAAACCATTTAACTTCAGTAGATTCACATCGGACATTAGTACTTTTACGAAAACATTACCTAACGTCATTGGTGGAAATTTGACCTGTAATCGGCGCGTAATCAGCGAGAACTACAGGGCTAGCTAGCTCCCTGTTAAGTGAATTATACCTACGTTAACTCGAAATTAACTCGCTCATCGTCAACCTTCTATAAGATATCAAGGAAGTTCCAGTCTAGAAAAAAGACTTTATATTACTTATAAGTTTGTGAAAATTTTGTATATAAATCATTGTTCATAATAACTGTTATTGTAAGTTGTATTATTGTTGTTTGTATATTAAAGCATATTTGTATTGAAAAAAGAAAACTGTGTGTATCAATCTTGTTGGCAAATATAATAAATTGGAGATATATCGGCAAATATTTAACTACTAAATCTAAGTTACAATTTAATTCAGTTTTAGGCTATCAGAAATTGTCATAATTGACATAATTTAAACAATACGTATTGCTGTATTTTACTCTGCAAAACACATTTAGCTCTACATCTCATGGTAAAAAAAAGCTTTACACCCTTATAAACTGGCAAACTATATATTTAGTTCTATATGGCCCAATGAAATACATACATATCGATATCACTTAGTACAAATTATTGCTGATCTATATCACTCAATAGAATATATGTAGCTCTATATAACTTTGTGAACTACTTTTAGTTCAGTAACACTCAATAACATGCATGTTCTTTTTTATCACTTGATAAAACATAAATAGAAATATGTCACTTGGCAAAATACTTCTAGAAACATACCTCATTTATGATACTTTAAGATATATATATCTATATGTAAAATATCGTTTATTCTATGTTACATTGTAAAACAACCTTAGATCTACATGAGTCGGTTGAATACTTTAGATCTATATTTCAATGTAAAATACTTGTATATTTATATCACTCGCGATGAACATTGAACTCTTTATCAGCTATTAAAATGCTCTGTTTCTTTCAATGTTTCATTCACACGGTAAAATACTCGTAGCCCTATATCATTTGTCAACTACTTGCAGATCTATATCACATTGTAAAATATATATATATATACTTAAATCTATGTTACGCGGGAAGTACATGTAAGTCTACATGAAAAGATAAATTATTTGTAGTTCAATGTTACTTGATATATTACATGTGGTTTAGAGCATTCAATAAAATATTTATAGAAACTTTTAGTTCTGTATTACCCGATAAATTACGTGTTATTTTATACCATACCTTTAAATACTTTAAGATTTACATCTTGTTACAATACATGTTAAAAATACATGTATATCTTTGTTTAAAAAATTTGTGGATCAGTATTATTTGGTAAAACAAGAATTGCATTATAAACTTCAATGGGAAAAAAAACGCGCATTACTATGACAAAATAACGACGTTTTGTCATTTACAATTTTGATTTTAATTGCACTGTACCAGATACTGCTGTATACACGTTAATATTGGGATTTATATATTTCTGCTGTTCTTCTGTGCTTTACTACGTGTAAAATTCCGTCTTATCTGAAGTCAACTTCTATATTATCCTAAATCGTTCTTCTCCACGTATTTTACAATTATAAATGCTTGATCAATTTAAATATCTGACATTAGTAGTTTTAATCACTTCCTTTTGCACGATTATTCATTGAATGAAAAAAAATGTAGTCTTGTTGATCGATAAGTTGTGTGATATTGCATCACAATAAGGTTATTAATAATAGTTTTAATCACTTCCTTTTGCACGATTACTCATTGAATGAGAAAAAATGTAGTCTTGTTGATCGATAAGTTGTGTGATATTGCATCACAATAAGGTTATTAATAATAGTTTTGATCACGTCTTTCTTTATTAACTCCACACAGAACCACTGAAGAAAGATATGGTTAACTCTAGAATTACTGATGATATGGACACGCCGGTTTTTAAACACATAAATTCTTTTCTAAGCTATTTTCACTCTAAGCCTTTGTGGGTCTATGACAAGGTTCCTAAGACCACGAGTCACAGAAAGAAATAAGAAGAAATATCATCAATATAGCAGTTAATACCATTGATTACTTCTGAAGATCGTTTTGTTTTTCAAACAGAAAGTGAGTGATTTCACCCAATGTTTTTGTTCTTATAGTTTCTATTATTTCTCATCTCACTGTTCTTCTGTTGTTGACCAACTAACAAACACTGGCATATGTTGGGTGGCTGTATCCCGAAACATACAAATATGTTGGTTACTCAAAATCAGTTGATCTTCTTGTGGAATTTGGACACTTCTATGTGGTTTTACAGATTTATTTTATTTTTGTATACACAAAAGTTATGATCTAAACCTGTTGGTGAAAACAGTAAAAAAAAAAAAAGAAGTAAAGAATTATATGCTAATAAGCCTTAACATGAAGTTCATGAAAACGTAAACGTGGAGTATTATCAACCCATGTCTTCAGTTTAATCTGTAATGCAAAAACACACACAAAAACTGTAAGAAACCGCTTATTTCATATCACATTTTCATTATCAAGTAGGATGTAATTTTTTTCGAAACAAATGTCTCTATTGTAAATGTATCCCCATTAGGTTATAGAGAGAAGGCAATATAGTCAACCAAACATAATGTTCGTGTAACTCAAAAATATATATATATATAATTTGCATTAGACAGTTCACCAAATAAATTTGCCATTAACATATTACTAGAAACGTTTTATTTATTTGTAATATGTCAACAATAAACAGTAGTTTAAAAACGAAACTTTTTTATTTTCTGCATATTAATTACACTGTTGAGCTCAATTAAAGGTTTAACATAATTTCATTGTTTTGTACAGTCTGAAGTTAACAGCTGACCTAAATTTAACGCAATTAAGTGATGCTATGTCATTTGAAGAGCGCTTTGTGTAGGTAGAACAGGATGTAATCCTTTAAAGTTCAAAAGGATAAACTTACCTTTTACAGAAACTCATCTTTTACTAGTGTGAAGAAGGTTCTTCTAATTTAAGCCACACAAGTTGTAAAGCTATACATCCTCCTCCGTGAAATTCGGTTGTCTGATTAATAAACCTCCCTGCATGATTCCTTCATTCAACAAACTCGGAGATCACGACTTTCTCTACGACTGTGTTTTTGTTTTCTCAAACAATTGTAGTTATTGACGTGACAAACCCCGAGATTCTTTTAATCCATCTCGTCGACAGAAGTTTTAGTAATTGCTGTGAGGCTTCGTCTCATTCCCAATCGTTGTCGGAGTAGCAACACCACCTGGTGATCAGTTATTGAAATAGATACAAAAGAAAATCAAAAAGAGAATCGAATAGGTAAATGAAAGAAAGTTTCTCATATACTTAAAAAATATGTTTAGTAAAATATGAGATATTAATGTAATATTGAAGACATTAATGCAATATTGGAGATATACTATTATCTGTTCAAATGTCCTGTAATATAAAATACGTGGCTACAAAACTGAAACTAATATCGTTGTAAATAAGATATACACTATATATGCAGTCCGTTTCGTGCATGTTACACTTGTACACTATTTACACGATTGTAGCAGAAATATTTTTACAAGATATATATTTGCAGAGGTAGCTTTGTGTTAGAGAAATTACATTCACAATATATATTGATTAACCATAACGAGTAGATATATTATGGAAAAAATACACGTCCACTACTTATTGCCATAATGAATACTTATATCATGAAAGAAATACACGTTCACTACTTATTGGCCATAATGAGTAGTTATATCATGGAAGAAATATGTGTACACTACTCACTGGTCATAGCAATAATGAAAAATTATATGATAGACAATACACATACACTATTGATTGGCAATAATGAGAAGTTATATCGTAGACATTGCATGTATACAGTATTGAGTAACAATAATAATAAGTTATATCATAGACATTACACGTCTACACTATTGAGGAACAATAATGATAAGTTATATTATAGACAGCACAATTACATTATTGAGTAACAATAATGATAAGTTATATCGTAGACAGTACACTTACACTACTAATTGGCAATAATGAGAAATTATAACATAGACAATATATATATACACTATTATATCATAAAGAGTATACGTACAGAAATTATTATGCATATGAGCAGAACTATATCATAGATAATATATCTACAATTCTGATTATCTCTTTTAGCAGTGTTATAACATACGGGATATAAGTTCAGTATTGATTATAAACACAGAGAATATACGTCACAGCTGTCTATACATAAGATGAGTGTTATGACAAAGAGAAAATAGATATACTGATATTATACATATACGCAATGTTATGTCACAGAGTATATACATCCACCACAATTATCTGTATCAAAAATATTAGAACAGGATATACATACTCAACTGGTTATACAAATGAGGAATGTGGGTTTATCCTATTGAACAATGTCATAGTGTTAGGTATTTGGACTGATTCCACAATTATTGTTATGTTATGATTGTCGAGTTTAATTAGAAGTGTTGGATTTTGTATGTTAAGGTTTGTTATTTGTATAAGAAGCGTTATTATAGATGTAGCAACTGATTATTTTTGGCGAGTATTGTAATATTATGGATGTTGCTATTGGTTATATGCATTAGCAATTTAATATTATGTAAGTTACCATTGGTTACCCGTATGAGGAGTGTTGTACTCAAGAAGCTATGTATAAACGATAGAATACATGCACGTAAAATTCTGTAGTTTGAGAGAACGTATTCATATGTCTATGTATTTTTAACATGCTAATATGATGCTGTAACATTATTCATTTTTAGTGATTCCATCGAGTTTCGATCATATGATGTTTGGAGTGTTCCTGTTGTTATTGGCGACAAATTTTGCAGCAAACATGCAAAATTCAGATAAGGAGAGACTTTTCCGACTTAGGTACGTAAAAAAATATCCATTCAATTACTTTCGTTACAGTTACTCTGAAAACGTGGCTTATCTAAACAACACACTGAATTTTTCAACGATAACATTTGAAATAAACGAACACTAAACTTTCTAAGGCTTTGATAAGATTGTTGTATTAATTAATTTAACATACGATGGTTAGTTTTACTGATGATTGATTCGATATTTGTAAATAATCCCGATTAAAATTATCCTAATTCTATCTTTTAGAAGAACAAAATACACATAGAAAAGAGACGCAGAAACCAGTATTTGCTTAAACATGTTTTTCTTTTTTAAATAATAAACAACTAACGACAGAATATAACCAAGAGCAGGTCAATATGAATAAAAACAACCAGTTATGTCCTGCTGGACTGCAAAAATACTGAATACAGCCAACTTTATATTTGGTATTTTTAAATTCTTATGAAAGTGTTTCCCATGGGTCAACGATAAGTTTACAAACTTACAATGCTAACATCCGAGGTTCGTTTCCCTGCACTATACTGATTATAGATAGCATTGTGCTAAACAGAAAGCATGAACACTTATAAAGGAATAGTAATTCTCGCAGTTTCTTGTGGCAGACTTTACTTTATAGTTATCATCATGTTTCCTGTTGTTGGATAACATAATTACTTTATAGTTATCATCATGTTTCCTACTGTTGGATAACATAATTACTTTATAGTTATCATCATGTTTCCTACTGTTGGATAACATAATTACTTTATAGTTATGACCATGTTTCCTGGTGTGGGATAAGGTAATTACTTTGTAGTTATCACCAGATTTCCTGGTGTGGGATAAGGTAATTACTTTGTAGTTATCACCATGTTTCCTGGTGTGGGATAAGGTAATTACTTTGTAGTTATCACCAGGTTTCCTGTTGTGGGATAAGGTAATTACTTTATAGTTATCATCATGTTTCCTGCTGTTAGATAACATAATTACTTTATAGTTATCACCATGTTTCCTGGTGTGGGATAAGGTAATTACTTTATAGTTATCATCATGTTTCCTACTGTGGGATAAGGTAATTACTTTGTAGTTATCACCAGGTTTCCTGCTGTGGGATAAGGTAATTACTTTATAGTTATCACCATGTTTCCTGGTGTGGGATAAGGTAATTACTTTATAGTTATCACTATGTTGCCTACTGTGGGATATGTAAAGACTTTATAGTTATCACCATGTTTCCTGCTGTAGGATAACTAATGACTCAGTAGTTCTGAGTGGTTCTCTGTGAGTGAACACATAAGAAAGCTCAGTTTTATGTGTGCTAATCAAATCGATTAATAATTAAATAATCGTATAAATTCGATTTCGAAGTTTATTTCAATGATAGAAATATATAATCGAAATTCCGATTATGTACTCAGAATTAGTGATTGTCTTCTACGAAGGAAAATTAATTACATGGGAGGAAATATATGTGAAATGGGATGTTCAATAAACTAATATTCACAGTAATACCGGATAATGTATGATTATTGTTAGAAACGGACTTGATTTCGATTTTTGAAAGGAAACCCCAGATATCGGTGATAAATATATAACATTTGAACATGATATTAAACAATGAAACTGTGTTAACGTTATGGAGCTTCAAAGACTTCTATATCACGAAACTGGTAATAACTTTACGATAAGAATAAATACTTTTATAATTAAGGTTTGTTTGTTTGTTTCAGAGCAAAGCCACATTGGACTATCTGCTGTGTTCACAGAGGGGAATCAAACCCCGGATTTTAGCGTTGTAAGTCCGTAAAATTACCGCTGTGCACGTAAAGTATGTGTTCTTGTTTCTATAGCTCAGTGGTAAGTCTGAGGGCTCACACCGTTAAAAAACGGTAACAGCACAGATAGCCCATTTGGTAGCTTGGTAGCGCTTAATAACAAACAAACACACTACGTATACATATGCCCCCCCCCCCAGTGGCACAGCGGTATGTCTGCGGAATTACAACGCTAGAAACCGGGTTTCGATACCCGTGGTGGGCAGAGCACAGATAGCCCACTGTGTAGCTTTGTGCTTAACTATAAACAAACAAACGTATACATATATATGTAATAGTTGTACTTTCGCAGCGACCACGAAGGTGTTCTGTTTCAAGAGTAAATAAAACCAAAATTAAAAGTAACAGATCTCTTTATTTCTTACTTTAGAAGTTCACATCTCATGAAGTGTTTGTAGCCTACAAAGTGCATAATTCTTTTCCTGGTTCATGACATGCGCACGTTTTACTGACAACACACTACTGTATACTGGTGCGAGTGATTAAAACAGGTGACCGCCCCAGGCGGCCTTCGGCCCCCTTTCAGCGAATTAGTAAAGTATTACTCTTTTCATTACTTCAAGAAATGTTTTACTTTGATATTTTTAATATAAACATCATATTCGAAGTTAAAGTTCTAGGTTCAGATGAAGTTGTAATAGAGAGAATTCTAAGTTTGACCGCAACATTAAAACTTTACAGATATGGGTGAAATCCAAAACAGTGTATGGAGGTAGCATAACATTGTCTCTAATTTCGAACCACCGACCACAGGAAGACAACCAGCAGGCAACAAACACTTCTACTTTATACCATATTATTATTGTCCATTATTGCTTATCTTTTTTTTTATGATTAATCTAATTCTTAACACCACGTAGCCAATATAAATAATTCTATTTCAATATTACTTCAATTAATATTTTACACTTGGAGAGTTTCATACTGGTCGTAGCACAGAATCTCTTCTATCCAATAATCCCATCTTCTACTTGTAATGCGAATTAAATTTGATTTAAGTAGCATCTATTCTTTCCCCATACTTTCACACTTGCTCCACTTCCATACTTTCACTCCCTTTCGACAAGTCTTCAAATTGACCAGTGTGACCTCAGTTCCTTCTTTTCCTGTTCCCGTAGTTTACATGCTATTTCATTACGACATTATTCATAGAACTTATTAGGTTGCTCAAAGGCTGTGCCTTACTAGCTAGGTGGTCAAATTTCTCATCGAATAATATGCCGCTGTAGCCTGGAATACAAACAGGTCTTTATTAAATGATTTTTCAAGTTTTTCAAAGGTTTTAACCCATTGTATCTAGTCAGAACCTAACTCCAGCCTTGTGATGACGTTTATGGGTCTGTAATGAACTTCACTGTAAACCAGATAGATACATTCTCTCGTACTTCACATTCTGCTCTGAATGAAGTGTAGCATCCATTTTATGCTGCCTGTCATTTAAACATTACATGTTTATCCCCCACCCCCACGGCTTCTACTCATGCAGTCACGTCTTTCTTGACTGCGACATTTGTTACTATGATAAGTGTCGGTCTCTGCTCATACACACATTCCATGACTTTGACTGTGTTATGTAGTCCTGACCTTTCCCTGGTGCCAAACTTCTTTGTGTTTAGTTAATTTAACTTACATGGATACACTATATTTCTGACTAGCAGAGACCCGCAAAACATTTGCGACCAAATCAATATCTTTATTGCAACAGTTCTTCTTTGAATACAGGATTGTTAGAGTAATACAAAAGAATTGTAATCGCAGACACTGAAATCTATAATTCCACTTATGTTAGTCCTAACATTAGTTAAGCCTTTATTAAATACGGCCTATTTTCGATAAAGAGATAAATTAACACTGTAACTTGTGTATGTTTTTTGCTTTAGTTCATTTAGGGCTAAACTTTACCGCACTTAATACTATCAATAAATAATCTTCTAATATTATTGTACGACCTAACGTTAGACCTTTTTAAAACTTTGATAACATTTTAATATGTTGTATAAAATGTCTACTAAACTATATTTACGTATTTTCTGGCGTAACTCAACGATTTAACAAAGATACATTTTCAAATTGCGAAAAAGGTGCAATTTTTTGTACATTTTAGTCCAAATATATATCTTTAATTTTCGATCAATCGACGGGAAGCCAAACTACTTAAATTACGTAATAAGCTGCTATGACATCGTTGCGTGACCGAAAGACAGACAGACAGATACGCACTGTATTTTATAGTATTAGATGATTTCCAGGGGAAATATCTCCTCAACATCTTTATTGGTTTCACTTGACCAATTTAAGTTTCTAATTTACTGCTTCATCTCTTTCTCTTAAGTGCTAAAACAGTTTGTGATTTATCTCTCAGATGATCAATATGTGCTGTCGTTAACGATCTGAAATCAATCACGACACCAAGAAAAGGGACTGAATTCTTATGTAAATCTCTGTTTTCTGCATTTTTACATTGAAGAGAGAAATAGCTGGGTGAGATCTGGTAGCCAACATTTAACTGGCTTTATTTGATTGGATGAACATTTTGTTACCTATAATTCCATGACAGAGACTTTTGTTGGCTTCTTGCAGACCCTGCATCGTTCTCATTGGCCATTGGATATTTACAGCAATTATATCATCAACATATGTATATGGTGTCACTCCAGGGCTTTCCTGTGCGTTGACCACATCAGCTTGTGTACATTGAAGGGGGCATGACTCAGGGGGGGGGGGGTTCTTTGTGGCATGCCCGGGATGAATTATAGAATTTCGCATCTCCATTTCAAGTGACAGTGCCTGATGTCCAGCATAGCCAATAGCCATCATATGAAAATCTTCCAAGGCCTTTAGTTTTGTTGACAAAATGCCAATATTCTCTCGAATGTAGGTATCTTCAAGGTCAAATATCCCAACACAACATTTTTCTGTTGTCTGTATACACCGCTGTATGTCGTTAGCGACGGTCTCGACATTTGCGGTTGTAGATTTTTTGTTTTGATTTCCCTTCCCACCAGGGTAGGCAGGCAATCTTTCTTCTACAGGTTGCCCAAGTATTTTTGCTGCTACCTTTTCCATGAGCTTTACGCATAAATTTGGCAATGCTAACACTCTATATCCCTTCCGTGCGACGATCTTTGAATGGTTTGGGCATTGAGCAGTCTCTTGAGACCCTTCTTTATTCACCTCACTATCATTGAAAAATGTATTATTTCACTTAGCTGTGCTTTCTGTTCTATGGCGAGAGTTTTTATTTTAGAATATCTCACACCATCTGGGCATAGTGTAGAATCCCTATTTATTTTCTAAATAATTTCCTCCTATTCATCCAGATTTACTGGCATTTATGACAGTAGCTCAGCTCCATGTTGAACTTTGTCATTCACTCCCTGCCACGCCCATCTTACAGAGGTTTACTCATTTTCTTGTAGCTGCAAGAAGTTATTACTATTTTTTTCATCAGTTCTAAGACAATTCAGCATTCGTTCCTCAAATCTCTTGTGACAAGATCACACATCCTCTTGATACTTTTTTCATAGTTTTGCCAGTTTCTAAACTTGACGTGGTATAATGAAATCTCTGGATCACATTGCTGATAAAAAAAATGTCCCATAGTGGTTGCCTACTTCTGTCTGCCTTTTGCTGAAATTCGGAGGTAACTTTATTGAATTCTGCTTGATCTAAACTTCTCTTTTATTACACATTTTAACCTGAGTTTATATTTTTCTGGTCTACGTTTCCTCTTTCCAGGCTTACTCCATTGCTTAACGTTTATTGTGATTATTTACATTTCTGGCTCACTCATTCTTTTCTCACTATCTCCCTACATTTTCTCATGATAGTTTTGGATCCTGTTCGAAATCTGTAGTCAGAGCATAAACTATTTATGAGATGACTCTTTCTCGGCTGAATGCACGAGTATTGGCTTGTGATCACTGCCCATTAAAGGCAATAACCTCCAGTTTAACTTAATGAATGTAGCAGAAGTAATATGTGTGAGGTCTATGGATAGGTCAGAGTCTCCCTTTCTGCTATTCTTGTGAGGACATCATTATTAGTTAGAATATAGTTGTTGTTTCGCAGTGTCTCCTCCAACGATCTTCCATTCACAATTCAGTCACTGTCCATCCAGATAGCCCCCAGACATTAAAATCCACCAATAAACGAACCGCACTGTTTTGCTCGTTCAACTTACGTTTCAGTCCATTAGTCAGGAGATTTTTCGTTATTCGAAGTTCGTGTTCACTGTTGGCCCTAGCAAGAATTTTTAACTGTCATCTATTTATAGGCTCATTACATTCATTCAGAGCATTTTAATACTTGGAACTGACGTAGAAACATGTGCTAATTGAATGCAATGAACCTATAAATAGAAGAAAATTAACAGACTCAAACCGAAGTTAAAAGAGCCAAACAGTGCGATTCGTTTATTGTTGAATCTTTGAGTGTTAACGGTGTGTTAATTAGGCATTAACATCACTTATAAATGATTTATCTTGTGCGCATATTCACAAACAGATTCAACAGATTAGTTATTTTCTTTTAGAATTTTGCGGAATGACTGAGACGAGGAGTTGGTATTACTAATGATATAATTATTCTGGATCATAGGTTCGGCGGTTCGCATCCTGGTAATTCCACAAAAAGCTTTCTGGTTTGTGACGCATACAAAAATGTTTGATATAACACCTGACGACGGCCGGAGAATTCATTGGTCGAAACGTTGTGAAAATAATAATAAAGACGAGAATAACAGTGCGAATAATTATACCATTAGTAATTCTTTTTTTCCCCTCTGTCATAATGTCATTGGAGATATACAAATTAACCAGGCTATTTTTCTTGCCAGTAATCTTCAGGTTGACTGCCAGAGTCTCTGGACTCACTTTCTTTCACTTGAAAGCATTCGATGTCGGCATATACAGGGATGAGAAGTCCTCTTTTGGCGCCTACTTCTACTTTCGATTTTTCGAAAAATGCTTTGGTACCTCTGCCATATGATGGTTTTTCTCATAGTTTTGTTTTTTGCACCATTACGACATTCTTTTCATTCAGTAGTTTTTTAATTGTCACTTTTCTCATTTTGTAGCTATATATGTTCCAAGATTTTCCCAAACACACATTTCTTATTCATCTCCCCCACTTACTTTCTTGTTTTACCTTCTTTTCCTTCTTCTAAGTGTTTGCTTTGATATACGTTTGTCATTGCACAGAAACATAATTTAGGTTTGGTTTGGTTGTTCTGAAGCGCAAAACTATACAATGAGCTATCTGTGCTCTGTCCACCACAAGTATCGAAACCTGATTTTTAGCGTCATAAACCTGCAGACTTACAACTGAACCACTGGGGGGTGAGGCATAGTTTAAATGTTAATTATTTCGAGCATAGAATTTTTAAGTAAAATATCTCTATCAATATATAAGTTAGAAATAAAAGATGTGATAGAAAAATAAACAGGGAAAAAACAAATTATCTGTGAAAATTTGTAAACAACACACATGGGCTGGTTGCTCTTTTTAATGCAAAGCCGCATTGAGCTAGCTGCTGTGTCCACCGCGGAGAATAGAACTCCGGATGTTAGCATCGTAAGTGCGCGTGCTTACCACAGTCCCGCCGGAGGACTAACACACGCAAATATTGCAACTGAGTGTTTTAGAAAGGTTTGAGAGTTTATGAAGAAAGAGTTACTTCCTATGATAAGATATCTGAAAAGAAGAATAAAAAGTAACCTTCTCCCATAATTGGTATTAAACATGAACTGTATGAAAGTAATTGTTTATCGCTTGTTTCATTAACGTTGATCATTAATGTGATTGCCATCGGTGATCGAGAAAATAAAGTTATTTAAGTTACTGATATATAGAAAAATATATTAAAATAATTATAATTACTGAAAAAATGTTCCAACCTACATCCTTTTGAAATAAATTAAGCTCACAAGAGAAGCTTTATGGAGGGAAAATGCTTGTTTAACTTAAAAGTGAAATAGGGGTATAAAGTATATACTTTTTTCATGTAAGATGATAATTGTAATTTTTGCTTAAATTCTGAATCGATTATAATAAAATAAACATAAATATAGAAATAGAAATATTTATAAAAAACTAAAATAGCTTAAAGATTTGGTACTTATCAGATATTATTTTTAAGTTATATTTTCTCTTAGGATTTGGTCCGGCATGGCCAGGTGGTTAGGGCACTCGACTCGCAATCTGAGGGTCGCGTGTTCGAATCCCCGTCCTACGAAACATGCTTGACCTTTCAGCCGTAGGGGCGTTATATGACGGTCAATCCCACTATTCGTTGGTAAAAGAGTAGCCCAAGAGTTGGCGGGGGGTGGGGATGACTAGCCGTCTTCCCCCTA
>NW_013665824.1:353293-355705 GCF_000517525.1 Limulus polyphemus | reverse complement strand
ACTCAAAAACAAACAAACTCTTAGGATGTATTATTGAACAAATTAACTTTTTTTAATTCGTGGGGAAAGGCCCACCGAGATAAAATCAAAACGGAAACAAATGGTATTTCCTTATTCTTTAATGAGACTCAAGTAGCAGACCTCAAACTTAAAGTTCTAAATAAGAGAATAATGAAAAGAAAAATTAAGATCAATTATCATGCCCGGAAAAGCTATCTTATTAAGTTTGTTAATTCTTCCGAAAGATTAACTATTTGAATAGAAGCATATTTGTGAAATAAATTACAATCATATTAATAATGTATTTATTAATCTAAAATATTTAAAGTAGCGAATTAGCGCATTCAGATGAAGCATGTGAAAAACTTCTTGAGACAATTGTAGAAAATCAAAAGTTTTCTGTTGTTGTTAAGCACAAAGCTACATCATGGTTTATCTGTGATCTGCTCACCACATGTATCGAAACCCAGTTTCTAGCGTTGTAAGTCCGCAGACATACCACTGTGGCGCCTTGACAACAATGAAGCAAACCAATCTTCTTTTTGAAAAGAACTGAATGAGGAATGTAATGTTATAAAATATAATAGGTTTGATACTAATGTTTCATCATAATCAACTTTAAAATTAAGTATATTTTCAATAATATTTAGTGTTTGGTTGCAGTTAAGCACAAAGCTACACAGAGGGCTATCTGTGATCTGCCCACCACGGGTATCGAAACCCAGTTTCTAGTGTTGTAAGTCCGCAGCCATACCGTTGTGCCACTTGGGGGTCGAAAGTTTTCTATCTTTGTGTTACTCAGTCGTTTAACGTGGCTGGATAAGTAAACCTAATTCAAACATATTTAAAATCCTTTTAGCAGAAGATTGGTTCTTTCTAATGTATTAACAACGACAAAGGCCATGTACTGATTTATTTGTGCACCAACACTTATTTTTCTGTAGGAGTATTGCAGACTGGCAAGCGGTTTGGCATGAGGAGCGCTATCGCAGTTGTAACAAGGATCTTCTGTTGCACATGCAATGGGTGTGTAACACAGACATCTACAAGATGGGTAAGAAAACCTGTTACATCCTGAACTTTATTCTAGCTTACGATGTTCAAACATTTATGTTACATCATACACGAGACTTCGTGGCTACATCATGTTTATCTATTTTTTATTCATACATGGAACTTCGTGGTTACATCATGTTGATTTATTTTTTACTCATAGATGAGACTTCGTGGTTACATCATATTAATTTATTTTTTACTCATAGATGGGACTTCGTGATTACATCATGTTTATTTATTTTTTTTACTCATACATGGGACTTCTTGGTTACTTTATTTGTTTGTTTATTTTTTACTCATACATGGGACTTCGTGGTTACATCATGTTAATTTATTTTTTACTCATACATGGAACTTCGTGGTTACATCATGTTTTATTTTTTATTTTTACTCATACATGGGACTTCGTGGTTACATCATGTTAATTTATTTTTTACTCATACATGGAACTTCGTGTTTTATTTTTCATTTTTACTCATACATGGGACTTCGTAGTTACATCATGTTTTATTTTTTATTTTTACTCATACATTGAATTTCATGGTTTCAGTTGTATAGATATCGATATTTTTTAGTAAAAAATAACGATTACTCTTAATGATTTTCAAAATTATATGTAAAAAGAAGTATAATTTTTGAGATTATTTTAGGTGTAGTAAAATATGCACAATGAGATCGCTGTATGCAAAATTAATAATATACTGAATAAAATGAAGAAGTACTAAATGTGGTAGCTTTTTGAGAAACTTTTTATGCTAAAGTGTGTGTGGAAATTATATGTTAAAATTTCTGTTTATTGAATTTACTTTTAGTACTTGGAGAGAATATTTCCACAGTTCTTAGTATGTATTTTGGTTAACCTGGCAAACGGTAATAGAGCATAAATTTTATGACGTTCTTCGCGAAACTGTGAAGCTGGAACTGATATTTAATAATTCCTGAAATATCACATTTCTTTGGCTGGGAATATTTGTAACAGCTATATGTCTATGAGAATTAAAAAAAAACTCTAATAGCGTTCACGTCCATCTAATATTGAATTAATTCAGCAACAATGGGGCTAAAAGAGCTGAACAATTCCATTGCACAACCTGTGGGAGTGGGGATTAAAGCTCGGTGTGTCGGGTGGGCGAAGTAGATGTGAAGTTGATAAAATTAGTTGACAAAAATTTTTTATAAATATTCAGAAATAATTAATGGGTTAAAATCGCAAATCTTCAAAATGTTCCTAGTTGCAATTTTGAAAATTAGACATAAAAAATATGTTCGTTATTTAGAATATAAATATTGTAAAGTAGAAATCTTAAATAATATTCAACGTTAAACTGGTACACAATTAATAACATTTTATTTAGG
>NW_013665824.1:342173-353035 GCF_000517525.1 Limulus polyphemus | reverse complement strand
TTCATCTCTATTTAATACTACATGATCTTTTTTATGTTTTATTATTTCTAACGATTCACGAATATTATTACCTATTACACTTTTAGGTTGAGCTAATATTACAGTATTTTTTTATTTTTTACATATCCCTTACGTTCATTTAAGCAGTATTTAAAATTATGTTTTGTCTGACCAATGTAAATATTTCCATATTCACATTCTATTTTATATATTCCAGTTTTTTTCAGTTAAATGTATTTTGTCTTTTGTAGTACCTAAGATTTGATTCATATTATTCATCGGTTTAAATATAGGTTAGAATATCTGTTGTTTTTTGAACACTTTAAATAAACTAGTAGTTAAACCTGGAACATATGGTTTTAAAGTACTAACTTGATCAATTATTATAGTATTAGTGAATTTCTTAATGGCCCTATCTATAAGATCTGGGTTAAAACCTTTTTCGACTGCTATATATATATTTAATTAATAACAATTCGTTTTTTAAATCATTTAAATCATCTTCAAAGCGCTGTTAATATAACTATAAAACGCAGACATTTTTTGTGACTTAGTATGACATGATTCCTGGTGTGGGGGCATAAGAACAGAAAGAGGTTTCCGGTAAACTGATGTTTCTAAATTACGTTGTACATTCCTTTTCACCAATACATCTAGAAAAGGCAAACTATTATTTTTCTCAATTTCAAACGTCAATTGTATGGATGGTTCAATGCTGTTCCAATAGTGAGCAAACTCTGTTAGTGCCTTATTACCATATTTCCACACCAAGAATGTGTCATCTACATACTTTATTAGGTTTACATTTTGCATTATTTATGGCTTTAGTTTCAAATACATCCATATATAAATCACATAATAATGGTGAGAGTGGTGACCTCATAGCTAAACCTTTATACACAAGTGTCAAAATACTATAATTATCTTAGACTCTCTTTAAGTACACCTGCTACCATCTGTTGAGCAATTTCTAAACATTAATGTACAAAGATTTATTTCATAAATGAAACTAAAGGTAAACACTTTTGGATTAATTATCGCAAAGTTTTATTACAATAAACGTGACCTGCTTTTTTTCAAAATCATACACTGAATTGATCTTAAAGTGTTTATCATAAATATCAATTTGTTTCGTCATCGTGTATAGAACCGAATTAAATGTTAACAAATGTCCTTCGTAAGGAGCCTATTTCGTCATTATTAAAAAAGAACCCAAAGGTAATTATACTAATTTCCGTAATTAGAAGCACTTATATACTGGAAAAATCACCAAGAACTTTAAAAGAATTAGATATTCCACACAGTAGCAGAAAAAATAATGAAATCAAACTTATATTCACACACACACAAAAAAAAAACAAAAAATGTGACATAAATTTGTTTGTTGAATTCTGCGCAAAACTACTCGAGGGCTGTCTGCGCTAACTGTCTCTAATTTAGAAGTGATAGACTAAAGGGAAGCCAGCCGATCAACTTCAGATATTGCTAACTATTGGGCTACTATTTTAGTAACGAACAGTGGGATTGACTATCACATTATCACGGCTGAAAGGACGAGTATGTTGTGTAAGAGAATTCGAACTCGTGATTAGTATGTTACGAGTCGAGTGTCCTGACCACCAGGTCCATGACGTAAAAATGGTCTTCTATCATTTTTAATGTAAATAACTTTTATTCATCTATTCTCCAATAGTTCTTGCCTTCATCAGTTAACATTAATATCACAGTTAATATAGTTTGAGACTTTTAATGAGTAAAGCCTCAGATTTTCAGAATAAAATAAGAATATGTGAAGTTAATTATCAATTAATGTTTTCATCAGTAGATGTGACGATTTTTAAATATAAACATGTATTAGCGTGGATTAAGAAGTCTAGTCATTGTTACTAACAATGATTTTTTGTTTTAGAATTTTTGCCTAAAGCTACACTAAGGGCTAACAGTATAACATATAGCAGTCCCTAGAGCAACCACCACCAACTCTTGGGATTTTCTTATATTATTGAATACACAGGTTTGATCATTACTCTTATAGCGCACCCACGATCCCAAAGTATAGAATGCATTTGTTTTTATGCGCCAACAGAATGCGAACAATGAATCCTCGAACTAACAATCCAGGGAGCGTAAATACTAAGCTACGCCCGGCCCTAATAATAATGAAAAAGTTAGGAACCCAAATCATCCTGTATGCAAAGCTGACGATCTTTAAGTCATCATTCCAACACTATTTTCATCTGACGAGAATTTATAAAAGAAAAATAAGCTAACGTTTAATTGATAAACTACAATATTGTCAATTAACGGTGTTTACAAAACGCATTAAAACGCAGATTGTAATGTGATGGTTAATCGCACTATTCGTTGGTAAGTAGTAGCACAAAAGTTGGTGGTGGATAATGTTCACTAGTTGCCTTCCCTTTAGTTTCTCACCTCTAACCTAGGGATAGCCACCTCAGATAATCCTCGAGTAACTTTGCACGAAATCCGAGAAACAAAAAAACGACGTTTTACAATTTTATAATGAGAGAAACGAAGTGTAAACTTTTTTTAAAAAGATGCCCCCCCAGTGGTACAGCGGTATGTCTGCGGACTTACAACGCTAGAATCCGGGTTTCGATACCCGTGGTGGGCAGAGCACAGATAGCCAATCGTTTAGCTTTGTGCTTAATTCCAAACAAACAATCTTTAAAATATTGAAAGCACTCAAAAAACATTATCAGAAGAAGCATTACTTATGGTTCTGGGTTAGTTTTTAGTTTAATTCTCAACAATGGACATGGATAGTTTTACCTAATCCGTCACTACTAAAACTACGATAGGTGTCAATTAATGAGATAGGACTTTACCATTTTTAGTAGAATCGTATTACTTTCAGATCATTGAAGAGCAAAATAACTTCCTGTTGTACGTTTGTGTGTTTAAGATGTGTGTATATATATATATATATAATGTAACATTTCTATCATTATAATAAGACAGTGTGTTAGAATATTTCACCAACATATCGGTATTAGCGAACCTGTTAGCCTATGGCCCGTATTTACAGGGAAATTTAATGCTTCAACCACTTTTTCAGTTTAATGATCATTGCCGCTATAATGCAAGTTTAATTTCTTTACGAATGGTAATTAGTAGACCTGCTTATTTATGTACTCTAATGTAAATCAATGTTAAGTTTGGGGTCCGCTATCGGGAAATCCCTGTAAAATGTAAAAATGTCTTCGCGAAATACCCGGGTACTCTGAACAGGTTAGGTGTAAACCTCGGGGCCGATATGATTCGTTTAGCACCAACTAGAAGTTGGTGAATCTAGTAGTTTAGGAGAAGGAGTTTCCGGGTCCCCCGAAGGTTGAGGGGGAAAGTTTTTACTTTGTACAAACCTTAGGACTGAAGCAATTGTTTGATACCATTTAGAAGTCAGTTCTATCAGTGGTTTCGAAGGATTTACGTAACACACAGACACTGAATCTTATTATTTAGATTGTTTTCGAAAGCTCAAAGATTGTTCCCTCAGTTGTTCTTAATGTTATTATATAACGTTATTTTAAACTTTGAACCGAAGTCGTTATTATCGTAGGAATAAATGACCAGAAATCCTTTGTTTTTCTTTTAGGATATTTCGCTGTAATTTTAACGAGAAAAGGCTCACATTTACTGGAGAAAAATCTCTATCCTTTTTAAGTTAAAATATAATTATAATAAAAGCAAAAATCGTTTTATTGATCTAGATATTTGTTGTAGCGCAAGTTTTATTGTCGTGGAAGTTTAAAGCTCAAACTAGTCACCTAAACTAACGTTAGTGGCCAATTATTTCAAGTGAATCATCTGTTATGTTAAAAAATTAACTGAAAAAGTTGCGATCTTCTTAATGTTAAAAGTTAAATTTATTACTGACGTTTTGGTGTTTCGCTTATATGAGGGTAGAGTTACATTTGACTAATTATAACTATGATTTACTAACATTATCAGCTTCGGTAAAAAAACAAAAAAAAACATTACTGAGCCATTACAGTTGTTTTATACATAAAGTCTTCAGCCTCTCAACATGAAGACCATTAGTCTCAGTGCTCAAAATGATACTTCTGAAAGAGAACCCCTAGTGTGATTAGAAAATTTTGTTAATCCACTTTTAGACTTCGTTTTGACACGTTTTTAGGGTTCACATTTTCCACAATGTCCAGCTGATGAGGATCGTGTAATAAGTAACAAAATAGATTCATTTACTCTAGACACATTTGGGCAGTTCATGGAGGAGCATGGAGAATTATAGAACTACATAACATTTCTGTTGCTGATATCCCTAATTGGTGTTGGTCAACTCTTACTTCAGAGGAATATCGACAAACCAAATGTTTTTGAACTGCAAACAGAATTTTGTGATTTTTATAGTGTGTGTGTGTGTTAAACAACAAGATCAGATTATATAACTGGGAAAACTCCAACATTTTGTTATCGTTTCATAGAAGATATATTTGAGATTTGGATCAACCTACAAGTCATCAAACACATTCAAACTGTGATGAATGAAATATACGATTTTATAAAATTCATCCTAAAAACATAACACAGGATAATCCTTTCAATTTTCATAATTTACGATTAATTACAAGCTCCTGAATCAGAACTAAATATCACTTTGGTCACAACTTACAATAACTAACCACAATGGTGATTAAAACTAGAGAAATAATATGCGGAAAAAATCACCTTGTTAAAAACTTTATTTAGCTACAGTCCTGCACGCTAATCACTGGGCCGCTGGTAATCATAAAGGTACACAATGAGCTATTTATGTTGCCTCCAGTACAGCAATCGAACCCCAAATTTTAACACAATAAGCCCTCAAGCTTTATGCTGAGCTATCAGAAGAGAAACACAGTAAACTGCTTAATAGACTGCTTACATTATGTTCCACGTATCTTTTTTCTCATACTCAGTGTATGTTAACTTTGTATTCGAACTCGAATTCTTAACATAATTAAGCCAGTATTTTGCAAATAATAAAAATATTCTTCAGTGAGTACTCAGTATTTGTGTATATGTTCCTGCTTGTTGCAATGGGCCAAGGTTGGAAAATCTTCTTTTTAGATATGAATGGTTTGCCTGCACTCCACCAAGTAGTCCAAAGAATCATTATTTGACTCCTCAACCGAGAACTCAGATTTGCAACCTAAAACGCTAGTTATGTTATCCTGCTTACATTTCCTGCTCCCGGTATAAAACTCTGGACACTACTGATCTAAGGTGTGTGCTTAGACTATGAAGGAAGGTCTCTGTGGTGCTCCCTCACCCCCATCACTAGATAGATGCATCTCTAACGTTTCCTGATAAGATGTGGCCAGTAAACAATATCCCTTAAGAAGTAATATTCCAAAACCAGATTGAGTTGACAGTGTCCTATGAGAAAATGATCACACAGGATTTCGCAGTATTCGGGTTTATTTTGAACTGGCGAAAGTACCCGGTTCGCTCAGATTATTAGATTGATTTATTCTAGATGACTATGTCAGTGTGTGTGTATTCTGAACCCATTTTAGCATAAAAGTATAACCTATATACTTTTGTTGCTAAGCAACATGACATAAACGCCATTGTTGGAATGCATTGTTACCAAAACACACTGGCTTTTCTATATATATTATAAGGTGTTATATAAGGAATCTCTTCTTTTCTTCGTTATTTTTCTCTAGCTTACCTCATTAAATAAATTCGCACGCGCATGCATGCACACACGTGGATAAGATAAGTAAGATCCAGGTGCACGCCCTCAGGGTCCACTTAGTATGGATGCAAATTTAAGGTTTCTAGGTTCTTTCCTCTTGGAGCTATGGTGGTCACATTTCTTTTCTATGTGGGTTTTCGCATAAAAAGATGCGCACGCGCATGCACGCATGCACGTAGATAAGCAATAATGCTCAGGTCCATTTAGTATGGGTACAAAGTTTCAGGTTTCTAGGTTCTTTCCTCTTGGAGCTATGGTGGTCACATACTTTAAAGGCAGTGCTAACCTATCTAGGATCAGTAGTTCACTCATCTTGAATAGGAACAATAGTGAGAATGGAATTAGATCAGTTCTCTCACGTATTCAAAATGGTGTGGAACATATAGCTTTATATTCTATTAATATGGTAATTGTACAATATGGTGTGAAACATATAACCATGTTCCTAATCATATGGTAGCCGCTGCTGAATGTGATTATGGCATGCTAAAGAAAGAAATGCTTACAGTTGTAAGGCTTGTTAAAAACTACTTCCACTGTTTATACGGACAAAATTCACTTTTAGTATGGACCATACGTCCTTAAAGTAGCCAGAGCTTTGAACACCAAGAATGTATAACTTTACACAGTAGAACAACGTGTAAGACTACAATTTCACTGCACTATATTATCTAGACCAGGAACGTGGATTTACATTTAGGTTTACTCACTATTGTGTAACATCAGTTGTATTTCTAGAACGCCCTAATCCAGTGCATAACGCTTTTGTGAAAGACAAAGTTACTAGAGTGATTTCTACTTGTTCTGATATAAAAATACGAATAATATATACCAATTGAGAACAACAAATGGATGAGCAAATGAAATACCCAGATTTAACTTAACCACGTCTTGTTGTACAACAAGTTGAAGCATGAGCTTCACAGTATAATGATTGTAGCGCAGAAGCATGTTATATTTGGCAGTTCTATGAAGGAGTAGAACTACAAGATAGAGTGCTATACTGCTACTGTAACTTTTGGAAGCGCAGAGCATGTCTGTGAAGCAAGTAATGGTCCAGGGGTATTTGAAGCAGAAGATTCTCTAAACCTTACATGATGTGTGTGTTTCACGTTACAATTAATATGTTGATCACATTCCCATACGAATGTGGAGAAATTATGTACACACTGCTTGGGATGCTCCTCTAAAGAAAATCTTGTTACGCCGTAGGAAACTGCAACAGAGAGTTGTAGGAGTTCTATTGTAGCAGATAACCCTGACTCTTGCTAACCCCTCCCAGAGAAAGAGGATGATAATTTATAAGAGCTGGTTATAACTGATTATTTGACTACCAAGGTGAAAAACTTAAACATTTCCTTACATTTTAGCGCAGTCTGTAGTTCATTCATTACCTGAGAAACTGATATCTCAATTTGGAATGCCTTAGGAGATACACTTTAACAATCTGTTCTTTGCTGAATCACGCTGAGTATTAGGTATAGTGAAGAAATACACTTCAGCATATCATTACCTGTCTGTTGGTCTGGATAAATAAGCCACTGTCAAGCATATGCTTACAAATTTTGTGAGCTTGTCCTGTCTGAATAGGAAAATAAACGTAAGAGCTTATGGGATTATAACCTGTCACATGTCATTACGGCGAACAAGCAACATTAACGCACTCTACTGGTTATTTCTCAAACAGTTAGTCAGAAAAGTTGCGCTTCCTGTTGATATATTGTGCGATTCACCTTCTAGTACAGATGTCCCACAATCCGTATAAGAACGTTTTGGGTAGTTATTAGCTATGTTAATGGACACACATACACACACATGAATATGTATGACACCAAATGAGCAAACTGGTCATAAAATACGAGTAACGTTATGATAAGACAGTGAATCAGATACAGTTTATTGTGGGGGTGGCCCTGGCTATGTGATTTACTGGAAATGCTTCATTTTTTTTTTTGTCTAAATGGATCGGACCATATATAATCATTAGATAACACAATCCATCAAATCAGGAACTTTGGAAGTCACGTGAGCCTTTAGAGCACTAGTTGGACCAAGACTCTGGAGTTGAACAGATATTAGAGCACTGCCACTCATAACCTCGTCCCAGTTAAAGTAGAATGAAAATCACAAATATTTTTCTGACAGTTTAGAGTAAGCTAGAGGACGAAGAACTAATACACCTGTGCAATTATACGGTTTGGAAGAATGGTTGTAATGACATCATCAATATTCTACATGTTGTGGTTGGGAATACATAAATCTTTAACAGCAGCTGTGACAATGGGTGATAATTATTATAATTGCTTGACTATAAGTAACTAGAGCAATGATAACGTATTATCACTAAAATAGTTTGGCCCATTTGTTGTCCAAATATTTAAGTAGAATTATACGGTTATAATCAGTTATTTTGAAAAGATAGGATATTCTAAAACTTTACATTCAAAAGAGGTTCTAGAATCTGGAGCTCTACGTTCCCATATTTATGGACATTGACCAAACGTTTCTTCCACTTGTGGTAGAAGATTTAACAACACCGAATTGCATTAAAACAAAATGAAAGAGGGTGGGCTGCTTGATTAATCACCCTCTGACAAGGAAGGGATGCTTAAGTTTACTGCTTCCCCTAAGCATAACGAGCTGGTATCTAAATGATCAATGACTTCAACATTCAGTAGTTGGTCACCACAATAGTAGCAGCAAAATAAGAAAGGTTACAAGTATCAACAATGTTCAACTGTGGGATGTAACTTCAAACAACATCATATCAAAGTCTTACTGCACTTCCAGAGGGAATACTGCTGCAATAGACAAACAGCCGAGGTTAGAGAGAAGAAGGAAAGTAAAGACACTCTTATAATTCTTGACAATCCCTAAGAGACTAGATATAGAGCGTAGTGTTGAAATTATGCTAAGCTCAGTACTAATGTCTGACGACAAGTATAATATTATTTTACTTTCCATGGTTTGAATATCTGTTGCTTGGGAGATTATTGTGTTTTATTAATTCTATTACGTTCCTGTAATGTATTGTGTTATTGCTATGTACATAGTTGTTTAAGTTTGAACTGTTTAGTTCATATTTAATATTAACTACCAATTGTATCCTTCACTAAAGTTTTCACATCTAAAGTCCATCACATTTAAAAATTAAGTTTTGTTTATTATGTTTATTTGCGTTCTAACTAATTTTTTAGTTTATTCCATTTTCAAATGATCATCTGAATTTTATCATCCGCCGTTGTATTAAGTTTTCATAATAAATGTTATTTTCTTACATTGAATTTAAAAGTTAAAGCACATTATCTTATCTTACATTTTGATATGTCTGTGTGTTATAGGTGATGACATGTGATATGTGTCCAGTAAAATGTAATGCAACGTTTTCTATATTGGTTTTATGGGCCATTCCAATATTGTGTTATTTGATATTGGACACGCCTATTTATCTTAGTGGGTGGTTTTTATCAGGCTAATTTAGTGTTGCAAAATTACTGAGTCTGGTTAGCCATTACATGTTTGTGTCGTCGGGTCACTTCTCGGACTGAGGCATCATTATATCAGTTAGGCGTGTGTCGTTTAGTCAATTCTTACTTATCGTCACATAAACCTTTGAATCCAGTTTTGCCATAAACCCTTAGATATTGCAGTTATTTGCAGGTTAATAACCGCTAATTCGTTGTTGATTATTATAAACTGCCCTATTTGCTCTTAACGTTTAAACTGAAATCGACCGAGAACTGGCCTTTAAATATGTTACCCAATGGAAACCAACTAAAATTGTTGAAGATGAAACATATCGTATATTCTTTTTTTTATGTTTGATAAGCAGTTTAGAAAACTCGTTTCTTAACCTGTGAGGGCTTTTAAGTATTGGAAACTTGGACTAGAAAAATAATCTATATTTAAAGCTAACCGTAAATATGATAAATCAGTTAAGCGATTTTAATGATAATAGGTTTTATTACTATATTCACTCTGTATAAGAAACATGATTCTAAATAAAGTGTATGTGCGTAAACTGTTTAATTAATAAAACATAGGAATCGTGCTCTTTATAACCGTGTTTCAGCTACACTAAACACCCAACTTAACCTATTTGAAGTGGGATTTTTCTTGGATGTACGAGGCTTCATAGCTTTGTTAACAGTATCGGTCAAGTATTTATTAGCAAATCTTCTATTAAACTTGTATTTTTATCAGAAATGTAGTGACGATTCGATTAATTTCTTTTTGTTTCATTTACAGATCAACATTCTCTGTTTGAAAACCCACGAAAAGCTCATATTATTTTTCAGGACTACACACTCACAAAGAGGCGTCGGAGAGGTATCAGAAAAAGGGGCATTATGGAAGAATGTTGTTACACCACCAGGGGCTGCTCTTGGGAGGAGTATGCCGAGTACTGTCCAATAAATCGGCGTATAAAACATTAAAGATGGAGATAATCAGCAGAAACTCTCGACTAACATAAAAATGGAAATTGTACCATTCATGGGTTTCCAAATATTTCACGAAATGTTAATTTGTTAGATTAGTTTTGTTTTTCATTAATATTCTCATGGTACAAAAGCTTTAACTTCCTCTTAAGAAATAAAAAGTTAGCCCGAGAGTTACTAACTTTACTGCCTACAAAACTAAGTATTTCTTTTTTTTAGTTTGCTGGCTGGAATGTATACGATCAATAAATGATGGAAACCAAGGCCTCGTTTGTAGAAAAGTTTTATTCATTTTTAAGCGAAACTTAAAAACATGTATTTTTTTCAATACAAAACTTGATTGGTGAATATATTAAAACCATGGCTACTGCATTTTTGACTGCTACTTTAACGATTTGGATCAGTGGCATGTTCAGGTATAATAATAAAACCAACACTGTTTAAGCATCTTCTTTCTCACTGTAAAATCACAGCAACAACAACAAACAAAATATGTGCATTGTACAGTATTTGTGGCATGCTCAAGTATAATAATAAAGTTTAAGTATCTTCTTTCTCATTATAAAAATACAATAACGCAACAAAAGTGTGTGCACTGTATTGGATCAGTGGCATGTTCAGGTATAATAATAAAACCAACACTGTTTAAGCATCTTCTTTCTCACTGTAAAATCACAGCAACAACAACAAACAAAATA
>NW_013665824.1:339143-341530 GCF_000517525.1 Limulus polyphemus | reverse complement strand
CAGGTACCTGATGATCACAAAACCTTGTCGAAACGTTGTACATTTGCTGTTATGTTAAACTTATATTAAAGTCCTTAAATATTGACACCTGAATCTGCAACCTCAATAGTAAAAAAAAAAGTAAATTTATTATAAAAGGACCCAAATTACATTTTAGGTAATGCTATAATCTAATAGTTTTCTAAATCATTTGTTTATTTAGTTAATGCATAGCTCCCATTATTTTAAAACTATGTAATTTAATTAGTGTTTGATTGTTTTTGATGCAAAGCCGCATTGTACTATCTGCTGTGTCCACCGCGAGGAATCGAATCCCAGATTTTAGCGTTGTAAGTCCGTAAACTTAATGCTGCCCTACCGGGGGACCAATTAATTTCAACAGTAGAATAAGTAAAGCGAGGTTACGAAACACAGTTAGTATATATTCCATACTCGGGTATACCACGCATTTCATTTTCAAAGCCCCCTAGTGGCACAGCGGTATGCCTGCGAATTTACAACGCTAGAAACCGGGTTTCGATACCCGTGGTGGACAGAGCACAGATAGCCCATTGTGTAGCTTTGTGCTTAATTCCAAACAAACAAGCAATCAATCATTTCCAAACGAAAATGTAGTTTGTAGAATTTTGAATTTTTGCTAAATATAAAATTAAAATAATCCAATTCAGTTTTTATTTATTCATAAAACTTTTAAAAAATGATGCAAATTAAAATTTTTCATATAATATCAGAATGCAGTACCGATATACAAAATGCCAGGTTTTACTAAACTCTCAAAACAAATTTTGAGTCTTATAAAAACATGATGGATCCGTCATAAAAAATAAAGGAATTGTAATTTCCAACTCGAAGCCCTCCACATGGGCATAAACGACCAGATTAGAAACTTCTACGGTTCCAGTGCAGATGTTCTTAATTCAACCACAAAACTACAGATCAGAGACAGGGCCACATCAACCGCAATAGGCGCTTTCTCCTGACTTTTACTGAATAATGGGATTGAATGTCATTTTTATAAAGTACCCAGAGCTGAAAGTGAAGAGCATGTTCAGTGGGAAATCATGGCTCAAACTTGGACACTGAGATTCGCAGATCCGAAAGCTAATTCCTAAAACACACCGAGCCGTAAAATAAAATTTTGTTTGATTTCGCACAAAGCTACACGAAGGATATGTATCTTAACGTTCCCTAATTTTGAAGCGACAGACTAAAGGAAGGCAACTAGTCACCGCCAACTCTTGTGGGTACTCTTGCCAGTTCGAATACTGGAATTTGGCTCTCACTCTTATAACGCATCCTCTGTCACAAAGTGTGGAGCGTAATTTTTGTTTGCGAGTATAGAGAACGCGAGACACGGAACCTCCACTCCACAATCAGACACTAACCACTAGGCCACGCTCGTACCACAAAATGTAGGAAGATGACAAGTTAAACTGATAAATAAAAGCATTTTTTTATTGAGACACCATTTTATTTTATGTTTCTAATCATAACAAATCTAGAGCAGTTGACAAAAGGTTGATTGTATATTTGTTTAAAGCCCCTTCATGATTTTCAGAGGCACCAATGAACTGATGGAGCACTTCCATTACCCCCAATTAGTTCTATAGCTACCCCAAGGGGACTTCTTACCCCTAAAAAAATCGTTACAACAACCTCCCATGGTACCCAAGCACATACGCCACGTTTGGTACCACTCGCTTGCGTGAAAGCGGTAAGTTTATGGACTTACAACGCTAAAATCCGGGATTAGATTCCCCCACGGTAGACACAGCGGATATCTCAAAGTGGCTTTGCTCTAACGCAAACAAACAAGCTAGTTTGTGAACAGGAAATATAAACACAGTTTCAGAAATGGGCCCTGGGATCCGAGTGGGGCCAGGAACACAATATCCGATATCAGGTTCGAGTTCAGCAAACCAACTTCTAGAACCTCATCATGCCTGGGTAACCTTCTGGACGCTTATTAGTCCTCTTGGCACTAAAAATAGATAGGTGCAGAGGACTACGCCATTCCCCGGGTCATCCCGAGTCCACCAACCATGTTTGGTCCTGCTATCTCCGAAATTGTTGAAACAGTTCACGAACAAATTCACAAACATACAACGTGAACTAATAAATGGAATGCTTTCAGGGAAATGTTGTTCAGGTTTAAGACGAATAAAATTATAAAGTTTTTGTATAATAATTACCGTTTGTAATTGAAATGCCATATATTTCTCACATGAAAATATAATAATGAAATGATGACTTCTTCTGAATACGAAGGAAGCACTTTTTTCTGGAATGAAATCAGTTTTCTATAAAAAACATTTCCAGCAATGATTTTTTTCACAAAGGACTATCTGCTCGTAGCTGTCCCTAATGTTAAACTGATATACTAAAGG
>NW_013665824.1:334451-338382 GCF_000517525.1 Limulus polyphemus | reverse complement strand
TTGACCGTCACATTATAACGCCCCCACGACTGAAAGGGCGAGCATGTTTGGTGTGACGGGGATTCGAACCCGCGACCCTCAGATTGCGAGTCGAGCGCCGTAACCACCTGGCCATGCCGGGCTTAAATTAAAGGAAAGGCAGCTAATAAGGAGCAACCAGCGTCAACTCTTGAATTTCTCTTGTCTTACCGAATAATACATCCATAGTTCAGAGTAAAAGTACGTCCTTCCAAGGATTGTGGTTAAATTCGCTAGTGTAGTTTTACAAACTAACTTAAAGGCCAAGCGATACCACTTTCGGAAGTGAGTTGTTCAAGGAAAGATATTAGGCCAATAACAGTTTCCCACAAATAAAACAAAACATCCATTTCTATATCTCGTTGTCATTTTTCCGAGATCCTCTAAATGTGAGATTTTGCTTTTGTGAGATCAAGGTGTTTCCCTGAATGAAACTCTGTTAAACAGTTTCCCCCTTTAATGCACACATTGAAACAACTTAATATATCGATTTTTGTTTTCTGAATGAGGATTGAAACATAAACATGCATTTTTTTCTAAATTATAAATTGCTAGTACACCCAGAAGCAACAGATTTGTGTGTGAGTGTGTTAAAAAAAGTGAATTATTTTATGCTCGATATCAACTGCTGGTATAATTTTTTTTATTATTTATTCACCTGAAAGACATTTACCCAAAGAGCTAAAGAATCACGCCAAAGACTGAAGCAGCTAATCTTAACTGAACAGTGGGAGTGACTGTGGCTCTTATAACGCACTTACAGCTGAATGTGCGAAGCATGTTTGATATCGCCACTTTTCGAACCCAAAACCCTCCTAAATTGAATTGAGATAGTTTGTAATTTCTTGAGGTCAATGATACACTGACCTAGATAATTAAAAATGGAACCATAGAGTCGGCAGGCTCTAGATGTAGGGATGGCCAAGGTACTCAATAGGCATAATACCAATATGCACGCTAAAACAATTAACAATGACAGAGCGTTTTACTTTAAAAGATGATTGCCACTCTCTTTCATTTGTTTCTTTACCCGACAAGCCCAAACACAAGACAAGAAACCATTGCTAAGATACCAAATCAGAAAGTGACCAACCCACCAAATTGTTCATCTTTCTTCTTGTTTCGGTCGAGATAACTCTACATTTACTTTATTACTAATCTCAGTTTAAACCTAAGTCCACTCTATGTGTTCCTGGGCTATGCACGATGTCATCGCTTAGTCGTGATAACTAGTTGAAAATTTTAAAAAATCACAATTCTAGTGTAAACAATACTATCATTACCCATTAAAGTTAACTTTTTACAAAAATATGGTGTTACTTTACTTTAAAAGCTTAGGTACAGGGTGAAACAGAAATTACCAGCCAATAATAGATGGACATTAGATGACTGTAACGTGTATAATGCTCAATGCTTTGTACGCTATACAATCAGTGCTTTTTGGGAGCCAACCCCTATATTATGTATGAAGTGAAGGAGTAAAAAATAAAAAACTCAATACACATAATATTATACTATATTACACACATTCACAGAATACACTAACTTTCAGTCAGGGAAAAACGTCACAAACCAGTTAACGAAAAATATTTTGTAAATGTAAAATGATGTAGGGATGGCAGTGCCAAAGAGAATACAAACAAGAATATAGGGATGATATAGCTATACATAGATCATCCCTACACGACTTTCAATATTAAAATTTAATGTTACACTGTAAAAATGCATACTTGACTTCAATATTACTGCAGTTGGAAGATATATATATATTTCTATTGGTATACAGTTTATCATAATGTCACAGTTATATCAGGGTAGGCACCAATGTAGTGTAACAAAGAACCTAGGAATAACGTACAAAGAAAATCAAGTTGAGTCAAAATACGTGATTATTACAGGCTCTCGCTACCATGTCGGTCTAATTGACCGACCTCGTAAACATTATGTATTTGTGCATTTTACATTGTAACATTAAATTTTAACGTTGAAAGTCATGTAGAAATGATCTATACATAGTTGTATCATCACTATATTCTTTTTTGCATTCTCTTTGGCACTGCCTTCCATACATCATTTTACATTTACAAAATGTTTTGTATTACTTGTAAAATATACGATTAAATCATTTAAGTAAAAAAACAAAATTTAATTTTGTAGGTTGACCAGAAAACGCTTTAAAAAGTCCAGAATATGATATACGTGTTTCAAAAACAAAGTTCTAGCATCCAAGTTAAAAAAAAAGAAAGAGTTCAGAAGCACAGTAGTATACTATACAAAAGGTTTCCAGAAAATTTATTTCTTGCAGCCATTTTGTGGGAAGATGTTTTTATCACATGATTTAAGATTCTTCCCTGATTGGTTGGAGGTACAACGTTTCTTTAAAATGTTACCAGTTTTGGAGCAGTGTTCAGAATTCAGTAACCTCTTACCAATTCGTAGAAACTTTTTAACATACATCGGTTAAATTTGTTGCCGAAACAATGTTTTGATATCATGCCCAGATGTTTAATTGTGTTTTGTAAAATTTACAATTATTGCTCAAACTACTCCTTTATTACCCGTTTCATGCCTGAAAAGGTGATGTTTGGATTATACTGTATTTACGTTTTAATATCAGAAAAATTATAAATCCCTTCTTTCCAATTTAATTGTTTTTAATAATTTTCAATGCTAGTTGTAAAAAAAGATATAAAATCAATGTATTTAATGTAGAAATAATAATTTCATTAATACAATAAAGTACAAAATAACTGAAAAGGTAAAGAACATTTTTAGTGAAGGCATTTATAGAAATGTAGGTGGGAGAAACATTTCTGTGATCTTAACCATTTTTGAACGTTTTTCATTACTTCTATTTGTTACTTTCAATAAGCCCCCCAGTGGCACAGAGGTCTGTGGACTTGCAACCCTAGAATCCGGGTTTCGATACCCGTGGTGGGCAGAGCACAGATGGCCAATTGTGTAGCTTTGTGCTTAATTATAAACAAACAATCAAATACTTTCAATAAACACAGGACTAGTTCTCTTTATTTATTTTTATTTCTTTGGGTGTTAAAATGTTCTGAAAGAAAAAATTGAGCCATTAAAATGCTACTCTTGAAAAACGATTTTGACAGAATTGTCTCAAATCAATTAAATTTACTACCAAATAAAATTAATTATATCCAAAAAACACAGCCTTAAAACGAATAGTTTTATTCGCTAAAATAAAATGAAATTTGTAATATAAAATTGCTTAAATTTTCATGAATGCACAAGTACACCAATTGTCTCTCCTCTCCTAGACAAACTTAAAGCTGTCCTTCTGATGAGAACTGATAAATGTAGTTTTCAGCTAATTAAAATATGGGTTTTTACTTTCCAATATGTTTTATATTACAAACACATCAATAGGGACCATTGTTTACAGTTTCATTGCTGTGTGCATTGGTATATGATAATATATTTGTTACACTGACTCATTTTATTAAAACATTTTAATTGTTGCACAGTGGCACTACAGGATAAATAAAGTAAATGAAGATTTTTGAAATTATAATAAATAATTAAAAACAACGTTTCGTGTTTACACAATAAAACCTTTATTGAAGCCATCCGGCTTCCACTTTAAAATAGAAATATTACTCTACACGTACATGTTTCGACGTGATCTACGTACAAGGAGTAACGTACAAGACTATTTTATACTTCCCCTTGTCGCATTACTTCATTGTTATTTGCACATTTCCTTAGTGTAAATGAAAAAAAAAATTATAACATATCTCGCCATATATCAACGTATTGACTTGCTGGTCCTTCGTCTCTCTTTAGTACTTCTTTTCGTTTTTATATTTCATTATTTCGAATGTTTCTCTAACATTTAATGATATTGTTACGACAGCGGAGGTCACGTGACGCTAGTAACACGCCACGC
>NW_013665824.1:324496-333691 GCF_000517525.1 Limulus polyphemus | reverse complement strand
ATGAAGCGTCGGGAGACTACTAGATATGGGGTAGTCTTGTATATATAAGACGGTCACAACGTGACGAGAACAATGTGTAATTGAACTGCGGACAGAGTATTGTTGAGTTGAGCACGTGAGACGTTCGTTGTGAATTATAGCGTTTGTTACAGCGCGACTGTTGAAATTAAGGGTTTCGCAAAGTTGTATTCAGAAAGAATTTTTACGGCAAATTAACTAACGAACGGAGGCGTAACAATATAAAACTTCGAGTCTGGGCTACAACTAAAGTTTTTTCCCATAATATTGTATGTTGGGTAGTTTTTACATGTTCAGCTATAGCTGAAATTTCTATTTTATTATTTCTTATTTAACTTTTTAAATGAAGATTGTTGTAATATAAGTACATATGAAACTAGAAAAATATATTCTTAGTCTTAGTAAACTATCAATATCTGAGATAGTTATTTTTTGCTTTGTTGTACAAGAATGTCAACAAAAGTTGGGCAATTTTTTTTTTTTTATGAAAGGCATATGAAATTTACAGTATATGTAGCAAAACTGTTTGCATAAACTATCAGAATAAGTTTCTATTAAACACATTTCACATTCTTTAAGCTAAAACACGTTATGTTCAATAAATAATACGAATTGAAAAACGAGGTCATTTGAAAGCCATGCCCCATATGGGAACATGTGAAAAGTGGTGAATTATAGCATCAGAAATATTCTTTGTTTTGGTCATCGACTGCTCTTTCACAAACACTCAACTTACTGGATTTTTATATTGTGATTTGTCATTTTTATTTCCCTGTTTTTATTCTATTAGTGTGTCCTTTTACAATATTCAAAAGTTATGCTCCAAATGGGACCACATGGAAAGTGGTGAACTGTAGCATCACAAAAGTTTTATATGTTCTCAACTGATACTTGATACATTCCTTTTTTGCAAAAGTGTCTTCCAAAATAGTTTGGATTATCATGTATTCATTTTTAATAAACTTGATTTCCAATATTCTAAAAACATTTATTTCAAGTACTTTCAAAGGGTATACTCAATTTTATCAGTGACAACTAGATATACCTACTAATTCATCAAATGTTTTATAAATAATATGAAAATGTTGAACATTGTCCCTGATGTGGGCTACCACATATTTCCAACTTCTAAGTTATTTACAGCCTTCAAACAGCAAAATTATTGATGGCTTTACCATAAGAAATATGTACACAGTTGTGAAATTTGGGAGTATTACACTGTTTAAATGAACCCATTCGAGTGCATCACTTGGAATAACATAGTCTGAAAAGATTATTATACCTTGTTTATTAAAGGGTCATCAAGAATGAGTACTATTTTATTATGATACACAATACAGAATTACTACACACGTCTGAAATGTATCATTCATCTTCACCATTTGTATGAATTATACATAGCAAACAGTGCATTATTCATGTACATTTGAAAACACTTTGTCTTTTCTTCCATGACAAAAGTGTTGCTATTATATCTTTAGTAGTTTCAACTCAAGCAAACTTTTCTGCCATGACAAAAGTGTTGCTATTATATCTTTAGTTGTTTCAACTCAAGCAAACTTTTTTGCCATGACAAAAGTGTTGCTATTATATCTTTAGTAGTTTCAACTCAAGCAAACTTTTCTGCCATGACAAAAGTGTTGCTATTATATCTTTAGTTGTTTCAACTCAAGCAAACTTTTCTGCAAAGGCCAATTCTGCAAAATTCTGAAATAATATGCACAGTATATATTTTTCACATGCTTTAGTTTTTATATGCTGATTTGGTTCACGCTCTGTTTACATTGCAGAATAATCAAGTTAAAAATTTTAGCTGAAACAATGTCTAAATAGTAATGTTCTGGTATTCCTCTTATAAATCAATTAACTAACCACTCAACAGCGTTTTAGAGTAAGTCATTTAAATAGCATTGCTATGTTCTCAAAATGGAAAAATAAAATAACAACCACTCAGAAACAGAATTACAGTGTGTGATTTTAATCATCGCATTTAGACAATACAGGATGTGAAAATAAAGGTGCACCATAGGTTAAATATTTAGCACAGTTACTGTTCCAGGTACAGTTTCTTTCTTTGTGCAGGAACTGTAACAGGCTAACTATATTTTAACTTACCACAAAGACAAACATTACAGGTACAAAATAATAACATACAACTACAATAACATATATACATGAGGTTTCAAAAATAACATCAATCTGGCAGTCATTACAAAACCAAGCAACTGAAGTATCAACCTCCAGCAGGTACAAATTTTGTACACCAAAGCAATCGTGCTATTTGAACTTTCAGTGCCATATCTATGCTTTTTTCGAGTTTGAGGAAGTCTGGCCACTAGATACCCATTCGAGATCTCAGACGACCTCACATTCTATACAATTTTAGAAGTGAAGAAGCCTCTGGTGGTAACTTTTCTTTCTGAGTGACCAACCCCAGAGATGCATGTGAAAACAAAACACACATTTTTATGTACAACTTACATGCCAACTACACAAACGGTTGATGAACCAGCACTGTTGGGAAAAACCCATTATTTTTGTACAAAACTGTAAATCTAATGGAGGAGATACAGTTGCAAGATACTATAATCTTATTAATCACAGAAACATTGCAATAATTAGTAAGTACAAGAAAATTTCTACTTCCCAAATTTGCTTATTATCTAAATTTTAAAAATGTGGTCCAGTTATGAAATTATTATTTTAAACATGCAATAAAGAAAAAAAAATCATACCTAAGTAAACATGCATTTTTCTAAGACTTAAAAGACATGGACATTCCCCAAGAAAAACACTACATGCGAGAGCCTGAGTGGCATCCACTGAATAAACTATACATGAGCAATATAAACTTAGAAAACTCATCTTGATTTTGGTTGAATTCACTGGATTTCTGTATTAGTTTACAGTGGGATACAGCTTCTATGAATTCTATGTTTCAATTTGGACAAGTTTAATCTATTGTGGAAGATGTTGAAGAAACGTTTTTCAGAGTGAGACTGGTTTAAAATCTAGTGACTAACGTAAGTTTTTAACAAATCAAATTACCCTGAAATTGAGCTGAAGTTTTTAAACAATATGACTACTCTTTACCAGAAAACCTTTGAGGAATAGCGTTACTATTTTCATGGCAAAACTAATACTTGAAAGTTTATATATTCATTAACTTTCAAGAGAGGCAGATTCCTGTACAGTAACTTTAGCTTCTAAATGACTAGGCTTGCCTAATGTGGGATTATCTGTCTGAAAAATGTGAGTATCTTACATTAGGATTAGTGTCTCTAAAAAACTGAGCTTTCTTTCATCTTCCTGAACAGCTTGGCTTACTGTAAATGATGGGTCCTAGGAGAATATAACATTTATTACATGTTAACTCTCTGAAAATTAATTCCCTGCAGAGCTTGTTTTTTTCGTTTTAAGTGAGATTAATACCTTGGAAAGTTACACCAAACTATAGTATTCATACAAAATCTTTGGAGAACTGAGTTAGTCTAAATGGCAACTGTATCTTGACAAGCTATATAAGTAATTTAAAAAAGGTTTCTGGAAGGATGGACTTTCCTAAAGTGCTATCAGTACCATAAAAACCGCATGGATCTAAAGTTACCTAATCAGGTTTCTGAAGAACTGGACTTGTGGCAGTGAGACTGGTATGTTAATAAGCTACACTGAGGCAGAATAAGAAAATAAGCCTTTTGAAAATCATTGAGGGAAAGCAATTGCTGAAATAACAGGTTACAGTGGAATCAGTGCTATAAGCTTTCTGAAATAATAAACATGTTCTTAGTATGAAATAGAGTTTATTAAGAAATTAAATTAACTTGAGAACTAAAACAGACCTAACAGACGATGACACCTCTAGAAATGACCAATTATATAAATGCATATAATATCAATTAGGTTGATTAAGCTACACTAGGATATCTGATTGGAAAAATGAATTAGCCAAAATGGATAATCTCCCTCGACTAAGAATGGCAGTGTCTTGTTAGCTGTTAGCTAAATCTTTAGTCTATAAATAAAGGCAGTACTTGTCAACATCATTTCATTTACTCTGAACACAGTTGGGTATATTTCTACACTTCCCTTCCTGCTCCTGGCAGTGGGATTGTCTACATTTCTCTCACTCTCATACTCACACACACACACACACACATAAAATAAGTGCCTCTCATCTCCTCAGATTTACATATAAATGATACTTCACACTAATGAACAGGGTAACAACTTTTTTGTACAAGTTTCATGGTTACCTCACATGTAGAAATTATTACTACAACTTTGGATACTCTTAGATATCAATATGATTTTTATTACTTGTGTAGTCCTCTTCAAATTATTCTCATGAATATTTCCACCAAGTATAATCTCATTTTCAACAGGGTAACACATGTAATAAGACATCACAATAAGACTGGCTGAAAAAATACATTCTTAACTGGCCCAGTTTTATCATCTGTGCTACCCCAAAAGAGATCACAATTCACTGTCTTGAGTTTTACATACCATATAACATTTTAAATCCTAAACACATTTTAAAGTTCATATTTTAAACAAGTATACATTCAAGTGTATTAAATCATCAATGATTAGCTTAAGAACCTGTGATAACAGTTTTACAGACCATAAATATTTAAACCAAAAGGATTAGTGTCTAATGCATTTGTTGAAAAGTATATTTTCATACCACAGAAAGAAAAAACACAATAAACATATATATCTTCATCACGAAGTATAACTCAAAAATACTAAAGCAATAGAAATTTGAGCCTATTAATCTTACAGTTTAAAAAGCTAGTAATGTTCCTAGAGTATGTAGCATTTTCAGTGACTAAATATTTTACAGGAACATTCATGTTACATAGCATACAAAGGCTACCATATTTGTAAGCACAGGTAACACACAAACATAGTATGGTAAGGCTATATCACAGGATTGATTTGTAAGTTGTAGTAGATATAGGAAAAGCTACTAATATTTATAGAATCATACCAAGAGTGTAGTCAAGCTTTTTTCCTTTTTTTTTACAAGAAATATAATGTTCTTTGCTTCCAAACATGTTGCAAGTTCTTTCTACAATTACATGTATCTGCAAAACTAATGGGTTATCAACATTTTAGAACAATGGTAAGGTATTTGAGTCTCCTTCAGAAAGATCCAGTTTGACATATCTGAAGAAAATGGAAAAACTGGGAATTCTTTTTACATGACATTTCAGCAGAAGGCAGTAAAGGCATTGACTTACTTTATCATAACTGGGGATCATTGTAAAAAAAAATCTATTTTAAACTATCCTTTCTAGCTTTGGAACAAACTTGGCCTCCCTCTAAACAAAATCAAAAACACTTGCCATGACCATGCTAGAATCATGGCAAGTTATCACTCAATATTTTTGACTGTGGAGATAGAAATATACAGAAATCTTACCAAATCAAACATTGTTTTAACAAACTGATCTTATAAAATTACACTCTTGTTAAATTTTCAACTGTAAAATACAGTTAGAAGTACATTTAATCACTGTAACATCATCAAACAATTTATTAAAATGAAATTTCAATGTCATGTTCTATTTACTTACTTGTCAGCTTATCAATTTGTGAAAATACCAACCATGATGAAGTAAGGTGGAGCAGCATTTTTTGTATTATTATCAAACTTGAGCAGTAATTTTGAATAAGCATATACACACAACTGATAAAGCTGACCCTAAAACAGGACAAATTTATACACAAGTAGCATGGTTAGTAACACTGAAAAACAATAGGATTATTGAAATTTATATTAGAACAAAATTCTGAACTACATCAAAATCCACTGGTGAAATTTACTGGTATAACTTGTAAGTATAGCATTGAACTAAATTAACACAGTTTTATTAAAAACTTGTTGGTGATGAACTTGGGTAGTGAAATTTGTTTCCTACAGATTAACACATTCTAGGAATGAAACATTTACTCATAATAGGCATAGGCTTTACTAAAATATTTACTGCTTTATAACCTACTACCATCCCATGCAAAGAAACCTATACATATATTGCAGCATATGAGCAATACAAACTACTGAAATTCTTCAAGAACCGAGCATTGTTATGGTAGCCATACATGATGCAAATTTTTCATTACTTCATTTAAAGTAAATAAAACTAGTTAATGTGAATAGAATACAACATCATATGTATGTGTAATACAAAAATTACTAGTTAAGGTTAACTTCCTAATACCATAATGGCCTAAATATAAAGAAGCACATTACTCTAAGTTAAAATTTAGCTAACTAAAGAACACATTATGCTAGCAGGGTATAAACAGAATAAAAAATGTAAGTTAATTTTCATGATTTAAGAAGATCAGAACTTCTAAAAATGTCATGGACTGGGCCCCTGTACATAAAAGCATCTTAGAAAATCTTACTATTTAAAAAGAAGTGAAAGTAAACTTAGAATATAGTGCCTACAAAACCTACGTAACAATTAAACAAAACTAACTTATTGTTATAACATCTATGATTTACTTTTGTAAGAAGATTACCAAAGATACCTTGTCCACATCAGGATAGAAACATCCTTTGGTACTTTAACACGTTGTAAAGTTGAATTTTCTCTAAGGTTAGGATGTTCTTGCTATGCTGCTTGAGGTGGATGATGTTTAAACCCCGAAAAAGACCTTCATATAAAATCTAAAATGTTGTCCACCTTAAATTCCCAAAACAGAAGTATTCAACAAGAAATTCTAACCATTCAATGTCTATGCTGCCTCAAAGTAACTATTAAATAAGATTTTAAGATATTATCAAAATAACTTGTAAGAAACTATAGTAAAATGGAACAATTACCCACAATACTGAAATAATCTCAAAAACATACAGTTAGGTACAAGCTACAACAAACGTTTGATGTAAGCTAAAAAAGTGCATTATGTTGTTGGTCTACATTTTGGTTTCATTAAATACAACAACCAGAAACTTTCTTTGCAAATTATGCCTCTACACTATACAATATTACAACAAGTAAGTGGCATTATTAGACCTTCTGTACTGCACCGTTTAACACACTGTTATTAAGGTAACTTACTGTATTTTTACATCTTAATGTATCCATATTATCTCCTTAAATATCCTGTTTGATTAAAAAGCTTTAACATCTTGCATCAAAATAAAATATTTTGTACATAACTGATAAATCAATTAATTTAGAAAATATGTTTATTTTTAATCTGTTTTCTTACAAGAACACTAACTCCAGGTGTGGTGATAATACTCACAAGGTACCACACTTGACACTATAGTATGATAATTCATGATCAAAACACAACTGTTTACACAGCATTTACTTGTTCAGCAACACTATGTTGCAAAGATATAACTTGGAGAGTGAGATCAAGTATTTACTGACCACTAGAGACAGTACAGAAATCAAAGAAATTTACTGTAGTTCTATGTTAGCATCCAGAATCACTTTCGTTTGCATTTCCGTGGAGCAAATGCTGACAGAGACGGATGTAGCATGTCTAAGGCATCACGAGGTAGAAGTGTAACTGGAATGGAAAGATGGGACATCTGGGCAACTTTTGACTCACAAACCCATTCATCTGGGAAACTAAAAGACCAAAAAATGTTTTTAAGGTGTGTGTGTATATATATATATATAATAGATATAGTAGATAAAATTCCAGAATTTTCTCACATCTGATTAATTTACTCATGGAAAGATATTGTCAGAGATAGTAATTAAACTTATATCCTCACTAAAATTTTCTGATTAGCAGGTCATAAATAGTGGCTGTGACCTTCCTATGCATATATGTACAAAATTAAAAATGTTTGGGGATTATTGCCTTAAATATTGATTTCAGTATAATCTAAAACTTGGCATGTTTTATTCAATGCTGATACAGTAAGTTCAAATACATTAACTTCAATTCTATCAAATTTGTATACTAATTTTCGTCAATCATCTGGGATTAACCTGAAGTTTTCTCATTTTTAAAGTGGCCTTTAAAATCTTAAAATTAGTCAGTAGAAATACACATGACCTCTAAAGTGATTTTTATTAATTATAGACTTTTACAAACCTGCTCTCTTGTAAGCAATTAATTTAATAACTTACTAATTAAAATATAGATAATCAATTTATTTTATTTCAAGTTTGCACTAATAAGTATACGAAATATTTAATACAATTATATTTTTTACACCACAAATCTACAGAAAAGTAGTCAGTAAAGCCCTGCATTTGTTTAGCTTTATGTAACTCACTGATACTATCTTATAAAGTAAACTATTACCACTATTACTTAGCAAATATTTATTTAAATAAATAACCACTATATATATATATATAATACATATTTTATATATTTAATTTTCTACAAAGATAATTTTTCTATTTCTTAGTAATAAATACTAAATCTTCTCAATTTTATATCATATTGTTGCATTAGCGAGGACTTGTGTTGCTAAAGTCTCATCGGAACGAATTTACGGAGACGTAACATATTGGTGTCAGAAGTGGGATAAAAAAAAATGGAAACGAGATGCGGAAAATCAAACTACAGCTTAGCAGACTTGATGGCAGCAATACAAGAGCAGCAAAAGAAACAAGAAGAACAAGAAAAGAAACAAGAAAAGAGACAACAGCAGTTGCAAAAAAACATGCAACAGTGGCAGCTTGAACAACAAAATAAACAAGAAGAGAAATTACAGCAGTTGTTGGAGGAAAAAGAAAAGAAACAAGAAGAGAGACAACAGCAGTGGTAAGAAAACCTGCAACAGTGGCAGTTCGAACAGCAAAATAAACAAGAAGAAAGATTACAGCAGTTGTTGGAGGAGAAAGAAAAATAAACAAGAAGAGAAATTACAGCAGTTGTTGGAGGAAAAAGAAAAGAAACAAGAAGAGAGACTACAGCAGTTGTTGGAGGAGAAAGAAAATAAACAAGAAGAACGAGAAAAGAAACAAGAAGAGAGACTACAGCAGTGGCAACTGGAACAAGAAAGGAAACAAGAAATACAAATGGAAAACATCAGTAAATTTAAAAGCGAATTAGATACATTAAAGGATGATTTATTGTCTTTTACACAAGGAGGAAACATTAGCCATCGACTTAATCAGCCCCAGACAATGACAAGCCCCTTCCAGACCCTGCAGCTAAACCCTAATTCAGACATATTCAGTC
>NW_013665824.1:308953-323431 GCF_000517525.1 Limulus polyphemus | reverse complement strand
AACGTGACGAGACAAGAGGGTAATGAGTAATTGAACTGCAGTCAGAGAGAATATTGTTAAGCATGTGAGAAGTTCGTTGAGAAATATAGTGTTTGTTACAGAGCGACTGTTGAAATTAAGTGTATCGTAAAGTTGTATTCAGAAAGAATAAACCAGTTTTATTTAAGAAAGGACTTGTGTCACTAAAGTCTTGTCAGAACGAATTTACGGAAAATTAACTAACGAACGGAGATGTAACAATATACTAAACATTTATACCATGAAGATTTCATAACCTCTCAAATGACTACAAATTGAGGAAAAAAAAGAGTCAAATCATCATTTAGAAACAAAAAAGTACAACAAAATTATACTAAAAAAACCAAACAAAATACCATGTACTTTATTTAGTCTAGTAATGGACTAAATCTATAATGACATAAAAATATTAAAGAAAAAGATAACAATTCTGGGTCACAAATATCAGTATTTGTTTCTTTCACATTCCTTGGTTAGATATATTCTGTATAGCATACCAGAAAAAAAATTAACCTCAAGTAATATACCGGTTTCTTTTCAATAAAAAATATAACACACTTACATCTGTTCTGGTAACCAATGCAACAACATTGTGATTTTCCCAGACTTTTCTACTCGTTGCCCCTGAACCTAAAAATCAAAATTAGAAATGACTGAATGGTAATAAGATAGCAGTATATCTTAAACAGAAAAAATACACAACAACTAACTTAGACAGAAATAAAACCTAGGTAAAGTTGAAATGCTATTAAACAGTTTTCTTAGAAAATCCATGTTGGGATAGTAAAGAATGATGCTATTACATATGCACATTAATATTAACTGTTGCCTTTTACGTAGAAAAATACTGGATCTATTGCCTTTGGTCTTTATAACTAAATGTTATACAGGTACAAGTTATCTTCTACAACTACTATATCTAAAAGAAAGGAATATACACTACTGATTTGTATTTAAAAAGATTACTTGATCTACTGTCCTTGCATTTTTATCACTAACAGTGATAAACCAGTATATTACAACTTATATAGACTCCTTAATATATAGGATTTGGTAATTCTAATGAAAAGGGAATGTTAGAATGACCTTTTCTGACAGGGACATCACATTCACTTCACACATCTGCATTGTAAATCTTTAAAAGATAAGAATGCTGTATGTTCACACAAGTTCTTTGTTGAATGCAAAAGACAAGTATATTTGCAGCAAAGAATCATTAAGTCTGAATTGATTTTTGAAAACATATTTAAGACCCACAGCTGCAAAAAAGTAGGATATTTTATTCAAAATTTGGCAGAAACAAAATTATGAAACATATAATCAAAAAAGTGCAATAGTAATTATTTGTAAACAGTTTGGCTACATTAGTTGAACTGATTTCAACTCAACTTTCAGGTTTTCAATCGGATACCAGGAAGCATGGAAACAGTAGTAACTGGCAGAGTATGTGATGAACACAAAAAACAAAAGAAAAGAACATGCCATATTTGCTATGTTTGTCGTCTTTGTGATCCATTACCCTCATGCACTGTACCTATGATGCATATTAACTACAATAGAAAGCATAAAAGTAGTCAGTTGTGAAATCAGTAATAAATAAAAAAGGTGCAGCTATATATAAGAGCCGAGTGGTGCCGGGTCTTAATAAAATCTACTTAAAGAGATGAACAACTTTAATTCTTAAAACCAGAGATTTATTATAAGATAAGTAAGAACCAAAGTCATGGTGTATTCTACTGGCAGTAATATGCCTGTGGGTTAGTAAAAATCCAAGAAAGGAGAGGTGGCAAAATAATTGTGGATCACAAATCTGAACGTGCTTTTTTTTCTAATAACAATTCCTCATAGATTACAGTTACATACATTTTTAAAAGTCAGTTCAGACTTTCTAATCTTTTCTGGCATAATTACAGAATTCTTAACCTGTTGAGATCACCAATTGTTTATAAATATATCTGTCTTTTATGTTCAATAGACTATGTTGTCTTTAACACTAGAAGTCTACAAAAAGAATTATCGAATAGGGAACATTCCCATCTTATAACAACTCACCAGTTTTTGCACAAAAGTAAGATGAATGATAGATCTGTCACAAAGGAGCATTTTAACAATCTTTTATCAGCATTGAACAAAGCAAGACGTCTCTTTTGAGTCAAACGAAAATCACACATACAAAACTGAAAGACAGCTAAATTCCCACATATATGTATATACATGTATGTGAAGTTATTTTTTCACCTCAAACTTGTGCATTTTCATCACAGGTTTGAAGAGTTTTTCTATACTTATGTACTATGAACTATCTAATACTAACTTTTATATCTGGAAATTAAACATATGATAAGTTTTCACATTAGAAAGGTGTACTTTGTTGTCAGTCTATGCAACCTCTAATGCAGTGGTTCTTAACCTTTTTTTGTTCCATGCCCCACCTCAACACCTCAAAAAATTTGATGCCCCCTTAATATAAAAACAAATTTGATGTTGAAAAGGTATAATAATATAATGTAAAATTTTGAAATTTAGTTTTGAGTCATGGAATGTTTTTCGCTCTTCACACCTAAATGAAAATTTTTTCTTAATGTAGTATTTTCAAATTGCCCCCCTATGGGGCGTGCGCCCCCACGTTCAGAATCACTGCTCCAATGTTAGCAAATAGGCTACTTTTTTATTGAGAATTTTTTCTTTAAGTAAACAAAATCCCTAATTTTGAGCTGATAAACTATAGAGAAAGTAGCTAGTCAAAAAGCTACTCTTTTCCGACTGAATAGTGGGATTCGACCATCACTCTTATAACGCACCAACGGATTAAATTTTTGCGTAACGCGATGCGAACCTTGAACACTTAAGTTCGCAGTCCAGGACACTAACCCCTAGCCATGCCCAGCCAATCTACTTAGATGACTGTAAAGTATGAATAAGCCTAACATCAATCTTAAGCGCAGTTTGATTGTTTGTTTTGTTTTTTTAATTAAAATATTTCGAAAAGTTTATATTTTACCTCTCTATAATGTTTTAACTACTTGTTGATGGCTGACAGTTGTTAGTCTTAAAAGTGCAACGTAATATTACAATATAGCTTAAATGTTCTGAATAACAACTAAAGGCCTGCGTATACTAAGCAAGCTTCCACAACAATGTTACCTGATACATGTTGGAAAGTTTATATGATCTTAAACTGATTAGAATGTGCAATTACGTCACATTCACCAAGAATATGCTTAAGTACACTAGACATAGTACGGGTTCAAAAAATTAGCATGTTCTTTTATATGAGCCAGAGACTGAGATCAAATATCAACCAAGCGGGATCCCCAAGTAAATTTCTAATAATTTTGTAAACGTTTGTGTCTTTTCAAATCATTATCCAGTATTGAAGTTACTGAGTTTTGAGTATTGTTCAAAAACTGGTAACACGTTTCATGAACACTTTACCTCCAGTCAATCAAAGAAGAATGTAGATCATAACAAAACACACTACTTGTCACAAAACGGCTACCATAAACAATAAGAATTGTTCTGGAAACATTTTGTATGTGTATGCCAGAAGGTGTCTGAAGCAAGTACAGTGCATGCTGGATTTATCAGAATTTCCTGCATCGATAAAAAAACTAAGAACTGCATTTGAAGTTAGTAGAACTAGGATAGTAATATGAACTGTGAATTTTCATTTTAAAACAATAATGGATCTGTCGTCGTTTTTTTATTATTATTATCATAAACAATGTTATGTTCTGATACTAGTCGAGTACAAATATCCACAGTTAACCTTTACCTAAAATAACAATAATAAATATACAGTGAGACAAATATCAAATATTATCTTTTCTTTAACACAGTAATGGATATTTTTATCATCGTATTTTCGTGAACAATAAACAGTGATAGAAGTGTTAACCACACATTTGCCCGTTTCATTCATCGTATTAACTTGTACGGCTAACAACAACAGAAATATGAACTGAAAACTAAAATATAAAAAATATTTGTATCCCCCCCCTGAACAAAGATGGTAGCAAAAAATGTAATACCTCACAGAGACATGAAAGTTAACAGGACAAAACAAATACAATACCGTAGAAAAAAGTACAGTGGAATCTAATAGATCTAAGACTTACAATACTACGGAATGTTATTGTTCCAGGTGTCTCCTGTACGTCCACCTGAGTAGCTGCATTCAGTTCCATAAGTTCGTGTTGCACATGTTCCATTACCCCAGCATCGAAAAAATCTTCCGTTTTGACAGCTTAAAAACACATAAAGAATTATTTGTTTAAAAACTAATTTTAATTCATTTTTAATATACATAGATATTGTATTTAGGTTTACAGCTGCTTTTGTGGATACGAAAATATTAATTTGTGGGGACGGCTTACGGAAATATTATATAAAAGTTTAATAATATACGAATAAAAAACTGTGTTCGTCACCATAATTTAATAAATAATTAATATGTATATATTTACTACAATAAAAATCTAAAAAATTATACAGTAACATAACAGTGGATTTTAGATTTATAAATAAAAATGTCATAGAAACTTTAACCAAACTTATATTACTCTTAATAGATGGCGCAACAGGAGTGTCAAGTGTCCCTTAAAAGTTTTAAATTGTTCGAAAATGAGAGGGTAAGGATCATATTCATATGTCATACATTACATTTTATTAACGCCTTGAAAAATTAAATGTCTTTCTTGAACTTTTAACTGTAAAAATGTGATGGCATTCTACAAAATTGTTTTCATATTAAAAGCTTAAATCAACATTACAGTTCATGATGTGAATTATAATATTTAATCATGTTGAAAACTTCCCATGAACGATATTTCAATAAATACAGTAACAGGTTTTTTTTTGCACTTCAAATACTTACAAACCAGTTTCTCTACTCTTTTCTTTTCTTTTTTTTTAAATTAGTATAAAATATTAGCCCTTAGCTACGGGTTCAAAGGCCATCCTCATGATTCACTGAGGCTCTAATTGACAGATCAAGCTCCTCCATTATCTAGTATTACCTCTATAGCTGTTCTGGGCGGAGTGTGGTTTCTTACCTCAAAAAATAAATATATATAAGAAGTTAGAGAACACCTGCCCGTGGTACTTGAGCAGTGTGTAAAATTTGATCCTGCTAGCTTTTGAATGGAAGTATGAAAACAGTTTCTAACATGGCATCCTCGGGATCCCGTGGGAGCTAGAAATACTAAACACAGTACCAGATTCGGGTTCGGTGACTCTGAAAACCTACACTTACACCATCAACATTACTGGGTAACCTTCGGGCGTTTTAGTCCACCTTGGTAACCCATTGGTAGGGAGACTACGTCATACAGATAACGACACCCCCGAGTTCGCCTAACAAATTTGGCCCTGCTAATTCCAGAACTGTGTGAGGGAGTTAGTTGGAAATATATGCAAAGCTACGTGCTGAGTTAACGTACGATATTAAATCATACACTTACAGAGTTGTTATGTTTCTCTACTCTTTCTTTAAAGGTTATGTGGTACACTTACATATCTGTTATATTCTTCCATTCATTCTTTACAAGGTTACGCAATACACTTACAGACTTATTATTTTTCTCCATTCTTAAATTATAAAACTGAATAATAACCACTGACTTTAAACATTCGTTCTGAAATAAAAAAAAGTATACTAATTATATTAAGAAAACATTTCTGACGTAAAAATGATCATTGAAATGGCCAAAACTGACAAAGAGAGTTAAAATAGATAGAAGTTATAAAATGAGTGTAGCTGATAATACCGTCATAAAGTCAGTTACAATCCTTATCAGTACCTGGGCCTACATTTTGTGCATGCTACCCCAAAGTATAAAAGTGAATTAAGTAAATCAAATTAGCATTAAAAAAATTCTGTATGATACATCAATGTATATAAGCGAAATAAATGAGTGTATGGAAGTGAAATAAAGTAAATACACATTCAGAAACTTGACAGCTGTGGGCCCCCTGCACCTCACAGAGTGATTCAAAGGACCACTTCTGTGTTTTTCATCTGGGGGGATTAAGTTTTACTTCTATAGTTTGACATCCTAGATTAGAAACAGAGCTGTTTAGATGGTCACATGACTTTTATTTGCGCATGCACAACACAATAGAGCAACCATCCGATCCTGTCACTAGGGTAAACCTTATAGGGGGATTTTGTTTTTACCGGAGGCAGAGAAGTTGCTTGTAATAGTCGTATGATGGTATTATAAATATTCAACGATCAATATTGAACTTAAGTATTGGAGATCGAACTGAACTCCAGGCTTAACATAAGTTTATTTTACTAAATAGCGTATTTTGAAAAACAGTTTCGGGCCTGTGATAAACGTACCACTACGGTTGTACACTTGTATCAGATGTTACATAATTAATGATTAATGCATTCCATACAAATGAATATTAGTTTGCAAGTAATTTGCAATTTAAAGTGTTATAGGTAATATATATATATATATATATATTAATTAATTTCCTTACTCCCAAACTGACCCGACAGAAGACAAGAGAAAGTCTCCTATTATGAGTCTTTAATGTTATAAAGAAGACAGATAATCAGACTTTTAGTTTTTGTTTACTTTGTCAAAAACGAACAGACGTTCTATATCAGTCCTTTAGAAGGTTTTGATATGTTTTATTTTTATCGTGTAAGACCATGTGATTGGTAGATATTAGATGAAATTACGTTGCTGTGTCACGTTCGCTAAGTTTAGTAATACCAGAGATTCACTGATTGGTAAATAATATACAGACAGTCACTCATAGTGCGAAAGAAGCAGTGGAAAACATTGTAAAACCTTACCCAGTTCCTTGCTTGCTTAAATTGGAACGCTAAGGGTTTCTAGTATGACAGCTGCTGGATAGGTAATACAAACGCTGGATTTTTTATGTGTAATTACACAATGGGTTCAGTGCATTGAACCAAACCAATGCAGATGAGAAATACGTTAGCAATCATTAACAACATATACGTATATTTGTGTGAACTGTAACTAGTATTGTCAGAGCATACCAGATTCAAATAAGCATAATTTTATTACTGAAAAAGTTGTTAATTGCCTCCATTCATGTATTCCCTGAGGGATGACGTCATCCATGGTAGCTACCCATGCGTAAGGAAAATAAGCCACACACGATTCAGAGTACCGTATCATCTACAATTCCATTGAATTCAAAAATACTTAAGAGACTGAAGAAGCAGTCACTATGACAATTAATCTGATCTACTTATGTTGCCATGGATACCGGATTGGACACGTATAGTATTGTTAGTAAATAGTCTGGTTATATAGTTATATAAGTATAACGACTCTGTGGGAAAATATATTCTCTTCGCGTGAATGAGAGACGAAATAATTAATAGTTATATAGTAATTGAAAATCTAAGAAACATGGGTAATTGTAAGTTATCTAATGTTGGTTTTTTGACCGCAGTTAGAACAAAATCATATATACAAGAACGTAAACACACACACCACACACTGTCCATTTTTTAGAGCCTAACAAACACGTATTTCTAAATACTCAATTCATTTGCACATAAAAAACAGACTGAACAAGTAACGTGTCAGGTGAGCCCTATGAATGCAAAAATCTATCATATTATAGTTAGACGAAAAAGCATTGGGTTAAATCAAGGTTATATATCTGACCTTCTGTCTTGCAGAAATCATGCTTGATGGCTATAAACAGTCGCAATCGAAACAAAATACTCTGCCACGAAAAATAATATATTAGCTAACAACCATTGGTGACATTTCAGTGGGAAAACAACTGAACAATATTTTAAAGTGTAATTAACGACGGACTGTTTCCATCAAAATTTGTCAGGATTCGACTATCTTTACAAAATAATAACCGAAGGATATTACAAATCAAAAAGTCATATAACGGCCAAAAACCAGTCAAACAAACCATTTATCTCAGTTGCAAACTAGAAAACACAGCTTCAGCAGTGTTTAAAGCCCAAACTGCGAACAATGAATGAGTGGAAGTGTGTAATATGGTCTATGATTTGGGTTTCACTCTTGTCTATACTGATGGTACTGTAAAATATACAGAGAAAAACGTTCTCCGGTGGGACAGCGGTAAGTCTTCGGATTTACAATGTTAAAATCAAGGATTTGATTCCCCTCGGTTGACACAGCAGATAGACCATGTGGCTTTGCTAGAAGAAAACACACACACACACAGAGAAACCCACATGCCACACAACCCTGTCTGTGTGTTGCTTAGACAGTACGAACTGTTTGAAGTTGTGCAATAGTGATGGAAATGTTCTTGTAGCAAGGGTTGGGCTTTTTATACTTTATTTTTTAGCACGTCGAATGACTATTAAAGTGGCCTTGAATTTTATTGTCAGTAACAAAAGGAATTAGTCACTCTGTATGCAAAGTCAGAGTACGCTTTCCATATGAGATGCGTTTTTGAAAGAAGAAATATTTAAATTCTATACCCGATTCTTATCATCTTGTATTTTATATGATAAAGAACCTCGTACAAATATCGGGTTTTTACAGTTTACTCACACTTGTCCATATAGTTATGTTCCATATTTCTTATTCTTAATCTATTTAACCGTAACAATAAATTATAGTAATTAACCATTTCCAAAGAAAACACACAAGGGAAATGGGATATGAAACAGACAGAAAAATACTAATAAATTAATTATAAAATATTAAAGTTAAGTTTATTTTGAGAGCATAATATTTTAGCAAACCAGATGGAGCTGAAGAAAAATGTAGCGAAAGATCGAAAGTACTTTAAACGTTATATATTTAAAACAACTCCAAGAAAAACAAAGTTCAGTGTAACAGACATAAGAATTACAAATACATCCCCAAAACAGATAAAAATGTTATTTAAAAAAAGTTCCTGTTCATGCCCTAAAATTAGAGGCTCAAATAAAGTAAACCGTATACGACTGAAAATATTCTAATAAGAATTACGATACGTTCTTTCAAAAATTAGTCAAAATGTATGTATATCTTTCTATATGAAGCATCTACGGACAAAACAATTCCATCGACTCTTATGGAAGTTGTCTTCAGGTGAGTAGGTGGTATGTTTACGGACTTAGAACGCTAAAATCCGGTGTTGGATTTCCTGTGAATGACAGAGCGCAGAGAGACCATTGTGTTTAGCATTGCGATAAAGAAAAACAGTCAACCAACAATGATGCAGTCAATGATGGAACTGATAATAGATATTAAATCAACAGTTTATTCTGGGTGAATTTTATTTAAAAAAATAACTTTTCTGATAATAGAATTAGCATCTTCGTGATAAAGTTATGATTAATATTAAAATTCCTGTTCCATTTCTCCTATATGGTTCAACTGAATGGCTTCCGCATCATCGGACAAAGATACGTCACCATGGTTACTCAACTAACAACCGTTCCGCCAACCCAACTTCTCTTAAGCTCCTGTCACAAAGGAAAATCCGGAACCTATTGTCTGTTCCATGTAATTTGAGTTTCTCTTCCATGATTTAGCTTTTTATCTTTGTCTGTAACCATGCAATGCTACGAAGAACTTGTATCATCATGATTACTTATTTACGTATGCATTAATATGTGCGTGTGTGTGCATATGTCCGACAATATTCAAGTTTCAGGCTTATTCCAAATAATGAAGTTTTCGCAGCTGCCTTGTCATCACCCACAACTCGTTTATCTAGGATCAAAGTCAATGCCTTTGCATACAGACTTCCTTATTGTAACGAAGTAGGCGTCATCCAATCATTTTCTATATGTCTTTTCTAGCTTTAAAACTGAAAAGGAACCACGTGAGTCGCTGTATAACAAATAATTACTAGAGCACAAGTTTACTATACAAGTTGTAATAAGGGGTATTATTATGACAGCCCTTGGCACGTGACGCCCAGTCTAAGCCACCAGCTGTCAACCTGCTGGATGTAATCACGTGATATGCGCTTCACTTGGCAAAGCGCCCAAGACACATTCACTCATTTATACTCAGCTGTCAAGGCTATGTATGGGTCTTCCTACTGACAGTAAAACACTGTCTTTTGTTTTTCGGATAGCGTTAAACATAAATTAGAAATAACACAAATCAACCTAGTAATAAGTATATCTAATTAAATATATGTAGCTGTTGATGGTCAAACTGGAAGGACGAATATTCTAACTAGAAAATTATTTATTATACAAGTATATTCAACGTCTCTCAGGTATATACAGTAGAATCACAACCATTCTAAGCTTAGTACTATCAGAATTAAAACAATTCTGAAAGTATAAACATGTGCACAACGAATGAATCGAAGAAACAAAAGTTAGAATATTTTGTATCTTTAACTCTACTATCCTACTCTTTGTACTATAGAAATATTGAAGTGTAATTCTAAAAGTTACAATCACAGTTTAAAATGTGTAACAAAGTTATCTGTGTAATTACAAAGGATAATAATTCAAAACAATTTACGTTTGCAGTCTCTGATTTCCACTATATCTGAAAAAATTGCGTGGACAACAGTGACAGCATAGATTAATGGATGTGTTATAGCTATTTGTCCAGGTGGCAAATACAGTTAACTTAAGATAGTTTCAACTCAATCTTGCTTCACTATGGCGAAATGAATTATACCTATACATTACATACAGATTTTAAACTAGTTCCTCATCCCCCCCCCCAAAAAAAACAAACTAGGAACATAGAGGAGGAACTCGAAGATGCTAGAACAAACTTCTGTGACGTCACTTTCCTAGCAATGATATCACCGCTACCACCTTGTGTGGCAAACACAACAGTTGAAGAACATTTTTCTTCTGTTGGAACAGCAAATTAAAACGTCTTTTTTTGAAGGTGTAAACGTAAGTTGTATGTGTGAATACTTTGAAAATACTATTAATGTGAGTGGGGAAATAAAATGAAATGTTGTATGATGATTATACAAATCATGAGCTAACTGGGGACAGTAGTTAATAGTGTTATAATTTAGGTTGAAAGACTTGCCGTTTTTGTTTTTAAAAATGTTAACATCAAATACTAAACGGGCCATTGCCAACACCACTGCTTAAACGGAAGGTCGATTCAAAATTTCCAACTACTGACAAAATTGTTTCCCATTGAGAAGCTCTTGCAAACTCGATTGAAACAATTAATTCAAAGATGAAAATCATAAACGAATTGTAAGTTTAGCCAGAAATCTGTTTTATTTAAAAACAGGTGACATTTGAATTTAAAAAGTCATACTGACAGTTCCATTCAGTATTGATTAATGTTCTAAAGACGTTAAACGTTGTAATGGTATTAACCATTTATTCGTATTATTTGCTTTGTTTACCTTGGAATACATAATAAAATGTAAACCTTATTCTCGGATTTAGTTTTACTTTAATAGCAAAAGTACATGACTGATAATTTGTATTATTTGCTTTACTGACCTCGCAACATAAATTAATATACTACTTATAGCCAAATTTAGTTTTATTTTCAATAACAGTAATAGCACATAACTAATAATTTGTACTTGCTTTACTGACCCTGCAATACAGATTAAATGTAAACCTTACAATCAGATTTATTTTTATTTTGAATTATATTAGTGCATGACTGATAATTGGCACTATTTGTTTTACTAAACTTACAATACATATTAAAAATAAGCCTTATACTCGGACTTATTTTAATTTTAACAACAATTGTACGTGAGAGATAATTTGTATTATTTGAGTGCTTTGGAATATATAACAAAATGAAATGTATATCAAAGTTCAATTTAATTCTTAATAATACGTGTACGTGACTTATATTTTGTATAATTTGCTTTAATGACACCCAAAACATATTCAATGTAAGCCTTATAGTCAGTTTCAATAATAGCATATTACTGATCATTTGCAATATTTGTTGTATTAGCCTTGCAATACATAATAAAATGTAGACTTATGCTTGAATTTCATTTCATTTCAATTATATTACTACATGACTGATAATTTGTATTATTTACTTTACAGACTTTGCAATACAAATTAAATACAAACCATATACCAAAATTTATTTTAGGTTTAATAATAATAATTGTAGATGACTGATAATTTATATGTCAAATATTTCCTATAACAAGTGGATGATTTCTTTTGTTTATTGTTAAGCACAAAGTTACACAATGGCTATCTGTGCTGTGCCATCATGGGTATCGAAATCCGATTTTTAGCGTTATAAGCGCTCAGACGTACCACTGAACTACCTTCACTTACAATGTAGAAAAAATATAAATTAGTAAGTTAGACTAAATTAAATTTAGCTTCACTTATAAAATCTATCTAGCATTTCAATACAGTAAAATGATTGGTTAAATGCAACTTTAAAATAACAATAACGTATAGTTTTCCTAATTACAATAAACTCGTATCGTGAAAAATGATCAAAAGAACGAAATAGTAAAATATATTTTATTTGAATCACATTATAACAAGTATTCAGTTACTTTAAATAAGAATTAGGTATACAATAGGCCTAATAATGTCTAATTTCGTTAAAAAGTAAATGTATTCACATTTTGTTGTAATATAATCATAAACTTTCATGTACGTAACCAAAATTCCTCGCATTATATTATAAATCTTTTGTTTCTCCAATAGTAAAATTATTACATGTAATCGTATTGCAAAAATGCAGTCCACAAAAAATACACTAACAGTGATCTCTTGTGTATAATTTTCAGTTAGATCCGATCCTTTCACTCCATTTAAACTTTTAGGGAATATTTCTTAGATCAGCTTTGCCCCTCTGATCCCCACACCCTTTCTACGTATTAATATAGCAACCCAAAAAATCGCTTGTACTTCTAGCCTGCTTGACTTATTATAACTTTAAAACATTACGTTGTCTATAATGTTCCAGAATTATTTACGAAAACAGTTCGTATACCTTTCTAAGCTCTTTTAAGTTTTAATTGACTTTTTCGTAAAACACTCTGACTTTCTATCAAATAGTGAAATATACTGGGATAAGTTACATCACGCTAACTTAACAATTTGTCCCGCTACACTACTTTATCTTCGTTTAAACACTAATTTAAATTCGCTAATTTTACTTTTCATCGCATCGAGATAAATCAACTGACTGTTTCTGTCCGTAATATTAGCCACTCATCATCAGTACAGTTATCGCCATCTGTGGTCAACTTTTTACTCTTTAAGATGGTGGTGTTTTAGTTCCCTGATGTGTGAAACTACTGCATTAAAAATGAGAAGGATTTGTTTTTAGCCATATATAACGTAAAGTAAGTGAGAAAGTTTGAGGTTCATTTTATATTTTCCTGAACAAAATATTGTTATTCACTAAGTAAAATCTAATCCCAATCTTGTTTAAATTGTTTGATTTGATGTATTCATACATGTATATATATTTACAACGCACCAACTAGGCGTAGCTGCAATAACGTTGAAGATATGAGAAAAAACAACAAAAACATGTTTGTGTTATTATAAAAAATCTTGAGACATTTCTAGCCTGACAATATTTTATTTTTCCTAAAATATGACTTAAAAAAAGTGAACATTTACAAACGATAATATTATGTAAAAACTTTTAGCGTACGAATAATACATGTTTTTGTCATTGTAAACCTTTAATACATAAAATAGAAACAGACATGTGCATTAGTACTGTTGCTGTTAGTCTGTTAAACAGTAAAATTTAAGTCAGGCTCAACTGTATGAGCTGATGGCAGCACAAAGGGTCGTAGAATGTAGTCCCCATAATTTGTGGCAATAATGGGACTATTAATTCCGCAGGATGTATAGAAGTCAGTACAGTAAACGACCCTTAATCCTGCCCCCACAGTAGTCCCAGCGTCACTACACGTGTTACTTTCCTGTTCAAAAATGGAGTTGGATCTGGTTCCTGTTATTTTGTTGTAGGGAAAAATGCTATTCATCTATAAAAGAAAGAAACTCCCCCACATGTCGTTGTTCTTCTAAACATGTTATAGCATCACTGCAGACGAGCTGTTTTATTCCAGGCTGTGAGCGGAATACACCTTAATGGGGCGTCTGGAATACAGGCTCACCTTAAAAGATATTAAAATATATTTTTGATCTTCTTTAAACATTTATGTGTAACTTAACAGATAGCATTCATTTCGCAATGGTGAAGAGAGATGAGTTGGTTTACGCTGTGTTTGGCTCCTGGAGAATATCGAGCATTTGAAACTCTGTGATTTGTTTCAAAGTGACACTTGAAACGAGAAACCACTGTACACAGTATAGACTGAATAATTGGTTACTTGCATTTCAAATCATATGATAGACCAGAAGATGCCTAGGTTTCATAAAGGAGAACTGGAAAGGAAACAGTGGTCCTCACACCAACATAGCAGCAATGACATTGCTACGGGATCTGGTAGTAAGATGATTTGTTTGTTTGTTTTGTTTTTGAATTTCGCGCAAAGCTACACGAGGGCTATCTAGAT
>NW_013665824.1:307379-308727 GCF_000517525.1 Limulus polyphemus | reverse complement strand
AGTAGACACTAAAATAACGCCACATAAGGAACGCTTAACGTTGCAATTTGCACTGTCGTGACGACAGTAAAATGTGTGCATGCTATGAATCACGAGAAGAATTATGCACTATGTGGGCTACAACACAGCATGATATATGAACTTCAAAAGAAATAAATAAAAATATTTGTTACTGTTAACTTTGAATTATTTATTCTTGACACAGAACAATTTCGGGGACCCTGCGGAAGTATATCTAGTAGTGACTACTTCAAACGGTATCAATTACGGTTCTCCATGCGTTGTTGTGCGATTACTCTTACAGTGACTACATCCAACAATATCACTTACAAAATTACTGTTTATGCACAGCTTGCCTTACTATTATTGATACTACAGATATTATATTTCTGCATGCAGTTTTGTACGTTACTATGATAATGACTATATACCCCATCGGTAACTGGGGAACTTAAAGGTATAGAATTAACTAATTTGAAAAGTAGCATGTTTTATATATTTAAATATAAACAGAGGTTAAGATTTCAAGTGCTTATAACATTTTATTCAATGTTTCCAACTGTAACACATAAAAATACATTCATATAATTGTTGGCTTCGAAACGCTTCAGTCAGAGTATAAACTGTTGCATTTTACTTAAATCAAGTGGTTCAATCTCGCAAAGTAAGGGGTTGGTTGATTGGTCAGTACCACATTTTTGTTTCGGTTATTAGCGCAAGGCCACATACGGGCTATCTACTCTAGGCGATCCTAAGTTTGAACTGATACAGTAGAGGGAAAACAGTCTACAGCAAACATTGCTAATTCTAAGGTACTCTAATCGAACAACAGAGTTTATGCGCCACTGTCCCAATGCACTTACAGCTCCAAAGTGTGGACCGTGATTTTGAAGCAAGAGAGTGCACTAAGTCGATTGATGAGTGTTTGGTCGTGTTTATTGCTACCTGGAAGAGTCAAGTGTTATGCTATTCCTCCCTTCTTGACGGTGTAATTATTTTCTGTTAAAATGCTAAATGAGTTGCAGCACGAGATCAGGGTTCGAACACTACACGGGTTATTACACTGATCCTACTTCCCTCTTCAAGGCCATGTTCATCAATGTAAAACTTATAGCATTTAGTGCTTCTTTGCCACTTCTCTTAATTTGATTGGGAAACAGTCGTACACTTCACAAACAGTTTCATTGGCAAATCATCACTTTTTCACTTCACTAAGTTATTAGACGCGTATTTACATGAATATTATTTGATATCTTAATATAAGTGACATTTACGATCTAGGTATAAATAATGGAAGCTGTCCATCTTTTCAGTACTTTCGGTTTCTTACCCTATATTGGTTCAAAGT
>NW_013665824.1:292479-306604 GCF_000517525.1 Limulus polyphemus | reverse complement strand
GTAAGTCCGCAAACATATCGCTGTGCCACTGGGGGGCCATTTTTTTGTAACTTAAATTCTGATCACAATTAAAAAAAGGAGAGAGAGAATCCTCGCTAGCAAGATAACAAATGCTTTGAGTGTATCCATAAAAGTAAAACATAAAAAAACTAGTATAAATTTCCCAAAACAGACTAATAAAAATAATGTTTGATGGCTGGTGACGTCACGTAACACAAAAAACATATTACCATAAAAATATTGTCTCAATCATGAATTGATTAAAAGAATACAATAAGGTCATCTTTTTTTATAACGTTGGTCACAGTGTCCAGTGTAAAGCAATTTAACACGTACGTGATGATATCTTCAAATGTGCGGTCATATATAAAAGGCATTAAAACTACCAACGCTTTACCTTGAACGTGTCTTGTGAACAGGCTTATTTTTATTATTTGTTGCTGACATTGGGAGTAATGTTCAGCGAAAAATGTATGGTAGAACATTAAATAAATCAACTCATATCAGCGTGAAAGTGTTTGTTCTTATATGTCCCAGTAAGTTTATTAGCATATAAACCTGAAACTCAAAAATAGGCCTAGTTTTTTATTATTATTATTTCTGTTTGCTTTCGCGCTGAGAGACCGGTAAACCGCCAATATTTCAACTTCCGCCACACGATAATCGAAAGTATCTCAGTTTATAATATTTCACACATTAATTTTCTTTAATATGATGATAATACATCATTACGCCACGCATGACTGGCTTAACAACGCTCGCCATGGCGCGCACGTGAAACACGTGACTCATAAACTTACAAGTGTAGAACCCCCATACACAAGTTTTATTAGACTAGGATTCACACGATGTAGAACAAAAGTAACGAACGCTTTCTGAGCTTTTCTGTAGAACAGTTCACACAGTGCCGCAGCCACGGGGGCGCAATGCGCCCTCTAAAAATTTGCCTTAAAAGATAAAATAATGCCTCTTTTTACTTTTCTCGAACTTGAATAATTCCAATGTACTCATGTATAAAAATATTAGGTAACCGAAGTAACAGTTGCAGTACATCAACATTTATAAATAAAATATATATTGTACTTATGCTTTCGGCTTTTTGTGTTTTTTATCGCATCGACGGCTGCATACCGCTGACGTGGATTATTCAGATTCGTCAGAGTTCAAATAAATTGTTATTGATCGATGCAACGTTAATCATTCGTTTATTAATAAAATAAGAATTATAACTGAATGTTACACAACTTGTTGCTTCTTACACAAAACAAGAGCATAGTTGAATACACTAAATTATTCGTGTTGGAAGTGAATTATTTCGCAAGAAGGGAACTGTATGCACTCATCGAACAGTAAGATAAGAAGACATATAACTGAAACCGCTGCTCATTCTTATTTCTGCATTGCTAGATTTACAGTGATTGAGGCTTTATTATTGACGGAAAGATTCTATCCAAGGCATCCATTTTGTTCTTCAGAAGTGAGGAAATGTTACTGTAATTGTTAGCAGGTACTTTAGTAAATTCTATATAATAGTTTAGGAATCGGTCTTATTACAAACACACAAAGACCTTCCTTTTATATATATAGATTACTTATTGTCTTATTCATACCTAACTGATACTTAAATAACTTAATTTGTAATTAACAGTTTAACAATAATATACCAAATAGGGTCCTAATTTTACAAAGGTGGTAAAAAATTGTTCCTTTATTAATTCACAAAATGAATGTAATTAATATTCAAATAATTGTCTGATTTTTCGTCACCGCATTCTTTCATTTTTTGTGTTTTAGGAAAAAGGAATGGAAGATAAGAAATACAAGCAAAGTAAGCTGAGCTTTGTTGGGTTTGCAGCAGCAACAGCATCAAACCCACCAAGTTTAACATACGCTCACATCAAACCCACCAAGTTTAACAGATACGCTCACATCAAACCCACCAAGTTTAACAGATACGCTCACATCAAACCCACCAAGTTTAACAGAGACGCTCACATCAAACCCACCAAGTTTAACAGATACGCTCACATCAAACCCACCAAGTTTAATAGATACGCGCACATCAAATCCACCAAGTTCAACAGAAACGCTCACATCAAATCGATGCTTGTGCTTGTTCTTTTGACTTGGGAATTGATATTTCTAAACAGCCCAAACTTGGCCAATACCCTGAAACCAATATGCGACGATTTTGTTCACAGTGGTATAATAACAGACCTTGGCTTGAGTATTCAGTGATAAAAAATGCTGCCTTTTGCTACTGTTGTAGGAAGTTTGGCACGAGCAGTGCGGATAAAATTTTCACTGATGTAGGTTACACAAACTGGAAGATGACATTGTCATCTGGTAAAGGAATCAGGTGGCATGAGACCTCAAGTGACCATCTGCAATGTATGACACTTTGGATGGAACATCATATACGCATTACAAAAAAGATGATGCTCAGCTAGAGTTTCATCGCTACTATCTGTGGGCAATTATCGAGATCGTGCAGATTCTAGCTGGGAAGAAAAGCGCCTTAAGGAACAACTACATCAGTGAACTTGGTATGGAGGACGGGTTTTTACAGACCATGTTCAACTTTGCCATCAGCAGAGATAAGTTCATACCTAACTTAAGCTCTTGTTGTCGGATATCAAAGATTTTTTTCATGAGTGAATTCGTTTATGAATTAATAAGGAACATCAATAAATGATAACAAATGATATATTAAAGTAGGCAATTAGTCGTCAATTTTTTTGTTTGTTTATATTAATTATTTAGGTAATAAAACTGTTGTTGGTATGTAGGTATTCAAGTTGCAATGAAAAACCATAAACAAATAGTCAATAGTACTGTTGTTAGTTATACCTTTATGTTATAACTTGTTTGTTAGCTAAAGGGCGTATGAACGCCTGCAAAATTGTAAGTTGATGTCACGTTTTTTTCTCTCGCACATTCCAGGTTAAATTATAAATACCAGTTAGTTGTGAAGTGTGTAGAGATATTTTCAAGATAGAGAGTTGTATAAGTTAATATGTTTTCATGACGTATCTGGATCTATGTTTGCTATTGCGCTTACCGAGTTACTTTGTACAAGCTGATTTTTACGTTAGTCCTAGTATTGTCGGTGGGGTTTGAACATCATTTGTAACGTAGGCCTACAAGAATGTAAGACAGTGTACAAATGTTCAAGACTGTGTAAATTTTGAAGGAGGAAATATGGTAATTTGTTACTGTCACGTGGACTGAAAGTTGGATTATTTTCACCAGATAATTTAAAATAACCAGCAAACGAAAGAACAACGCTACAACAGTACGCATACAATCAAACGTCGTGGACGTGTGTTTATATTAGGTTATGAGTGACTTTTTATAACCATAAATATGAACTACTAGTACTACAGGTTAATATTTCAAAATTAATTAAGTTCATGTTGATTAAGAGAATGCTCGTGCTTCATTGTAACAATTCAGAATGCCATTATTCCGTTGTATTATGTCACAAATTGTCATATTAACTAAATATATATTCATAGTCTCTAGCAAGTATTCAAACCACCATGGTAACCAAAAGCGTTTCACGACGTTTTCCAAACTGTTTAAGTTGTCATAACAACCAAGTATGTTAGTATCAGTCAGTTCAAATCGACTAGACAATACTTTTTTTTCATACTTTATCATAAATTATTATTCCTCATTGTGTGCTTTTAAACGACGTGTAAAACATCACTGATAATAACTTTTTACATGTTACTAGGTAGATTTAATCACTCAGAAAAGTAATTTACTAAACTTTACATACTATAAATGAAATGTTTGTTTCTTGTCTCTTCCCGCCGCGGGTATCTAAACCCCTTTTTAGCGTCATAAGCCCTCACACTTACCGCTTGAATGAATAAACACATCGCTTCAAAAACACGTGAAATATAGTTGATTTGTTTAATTGCTGAAAAAAACGTGAGGAATGTGGTACACGGGCAAGCACATCGTTCTAACAGTACGTGAAAATATTGGTAATTTTTCACATTGCTCTGTCAAAAGACGTAAGAAATTTAGTAAACAGGCACATCGTTCAAATGTACGTGAAAATATTAGTGATTTTCAGTGTTTGTTTGTTTGTTACGGATTTCGCGTAAGACTAGAGGGAAGGCAGCTAGTCATCACCACTCACCGCCAACTGTTGGGTTACTCTTTCACCAACGAATAGTGGGATTGACCGTCACATTATAACACCCCCACGGCTGAAAGGGCGAGCATATTTGGTGTGATGGGGATTCGAACCCGCGACCCACAGATTGCGAGTCGAGCGCCCTAACCACCTGGCCAAGCCGGGCCGATTTTCAGTGATAAGACGTAAGAAACTTTGTGGACAAGAACATCGTTCTAATTAATGGACGTGAAAATATTGGTGATTTTTCACATCACTCCGTTAAAAGACATAAGAAATCTAGTAGACAGGCACATCGTTCTACATGTACTAGAGATGCTTAATAGATACAGCCTACATAGTTCTCTTCTTGTCAAAAATTATTTGGACACTGGTTGGTCATTTGATAGATACTGTCATCTAATGCTGGGTCTTGAAACCTTTTTCTGCAATAATAGTTTAAATTCGGCGTGACATTTTCCTTATGATGCCAGCTGTCATTCACACATTTCTTAGTGGAAGACGCATTACCGTTTCATTGTCACCTGCGAAGGTTTCATTTTCTTTTTTCTTTGAATTTCACACAACAGCTACTCGAGGGCTACATCTGCGCTAGCTGTCCCTAATTTTGAAGTGATAGACTAGAGGAAAGGCGACTAATCAACGTTACCCACCGCTAACTCGTGTGCTACTCTAATCGAATAATGGGTATAAAGTATACAAGGCCTCAGATTGAGGATCGCGATTGGGAGGGGGGGGGGATACACGCGTGTTAAGTACTCTGATGGCAGATGTATTTAAACAGCCGGTCAAATAAAATATCGCTGATAGACTCTTCTGACCCTTTGAAGGTCAAAAATATTTTTACTTTTACCCATTTTGTTACTGATTAACCATGCTTGCTATGAACTATATTTCTACATTTACAGAACTCGCAAAGTTTCTTAGAAATGGGCGGCCATGATAAAGTTGTTTGTCTGAACATTTCACACATATCTGTGAGTGAGCTTGCTATATGGGGGCCTAAGGGGGACATTCCCTGTTCAGTTTAGATCATGTGCACTCCAGTTTCAGGTTCCAAACTGACATAAAACACATATGGCAAAAGCAAATGAAAAATTAAAATAAAACACAACCAAAACTCAGCGTAATATGAATAAGCAGCTCAAACATAAAGGTTTCTAATCCCTTAAAAATAAAAACAATATTTAAAATAATAATAATAATACGATATCATATGATTCACTAGTTACTGTACAGTGAAGTATAATAGTAGTGAATACGAGTTAATTGATTTCGGTCACCTTTCCAAAATCAGAACTTTACCCTAAATAAATGGGTGCCTTACCCCATAGTGCTGTGGGTAGCCATATCACCGTGTACAAAATTTAGTTAAAAACTAATATGAATAGCTGCAAATGTAAAGAAGGCAACAAACACACATGCAACCATATATGGTTAATAAAATGCAGCGTATGAGATAGTCATCAAAACCTCTAGACGGTTTTCTCCGTGCGCCAAGAGTATTTATATACTGGTTATTACAAAATAAAGCCGTTGCTTTGTCTTATTGTTTTAATTAATTATTTAAATGTATTACTCAAGTGGAATTCATTTTCTTTTCTTTACTGATCATAACAATATCAAACGTATCAACCAGAATTGAACTTGCAAGGTTATAACTCATCAACTGATACTCATCAAAACCTCTAGACGGTTTTCTCTGTGCGCCAAGAGTATTTATATACTGGTTATTACAAAATAAAGCCGTTTCTTTGTCTTATTGTTTTAATTAATTATTTAAATGTATTACCCAAGTGGAATTCATTTTCTTTTCTTTACTGATCATAACAATTTCAAACGTATCAACCAGAATTGAACTTGCAAGGTTATAAGTTAGATTTGGACTAAGTCAAAATCACTATAATTATCAAAAACTGCTAATGGTACTTTTAAAACTATAATTTATATACCGTTTCGCTACAAACATATTAAGACTAATTGTCTTTTTTTCTACCCTAGACATTTCACTAAGACCTATCAGAAGTTACCGCTGTTTCTGTAAAGCACGCTTTTGACAATCCCAGAGCACCAATTACCGCTTTTTATGTCACGTACATAACTCGTTACACACCTCCCCCCCCTCCAGCAAAGTTTTAGTTCGAGCCTTCTTATTCTTTTTAGCCCTCAATAACGTACCGCCTAAAACTTAATAACAGGATTTTAAGTTAGTACTTACCACGCGCGCTTTTAAAATTTCCGGTATGTTTCAATGTTTACTGACCCTTCAGATAAGTGCGGCAATGAAAAATATAAACAACTGTCACTGATGAGTGAGGGATGCTTTTTTTTCGTTTTCACTGTTAAATTTTTTGCAACTTGTCCTTCAATAATGTCTAATACATATTCATACACATCCCCCTCCCCCCTGATGCGCCACACAACAACACAAATACAGAAACTAGTTTCGTTAGGTAGATGGTTTTATGTCAAATTACAATTTCGAGTAAATTTGTTTGTGACTTGACTATTATACATCGGAATTGATTATAAACAAAGATTTGAGTGTTCCAAGATATAAAAAAGATAAAAATTTGATTTTGTTATCGCGAGCGCACACGCAAACGGACAGTTTTTTTTTATAAAACAGAGCTCGAGAACTTTGCTGTGTAACCTTTTCAGTCATTGCATCGCTTGGCTAAACCAAAAACGTTCTATGTACCACTAAGCAAATATTTGTGAACATTTGTTATTGTTTTTCAATCTTCATGTACCAGCGATTAAAAATCATTGCTCTAGAATGTAACTGAAATTGATCCTCCAAAGCATCGAGATTTAAATTACTAACACGAAAAACAATTATATTTTTTAAAAGCAGTGTTCCTTCTTTATATTTCGGCTATAGGTGTCAGCACCGTCAAAAGATAATCTCATCTGGAGAAGTCTCAGCTGGTATTTTTATTTCCACTTTTTGAAGTGACATAACTGTAACGTCACTGCAATCAGCAATCAAGGCATTGCGACTCCCGAGTTTTCAGGTGGGCTGTATCCTAGCAACAGCGATTGAGAGCAAGGTCACCTGCGAACCAGGTGATACCACAGCAACCAGAGGGGCGTCTGGAACCACCTGTGTATACAGAGACAAAGAATAGCACAGGAAGTTAGTACCGATCAGCCAGCTGGTATTGGAGGTTTGTAGAAAGAAGATTGGTTTGAGGCACCTTAAATAAGTAGCCACAGCTGGCTTGCCTACAAAAGAGTGCAAACGTGAACGCTATTGTCCAAGTGAGACATGGTAAATCATTCCTGGTTGATTATAACAATAATATACTCAGACCTATTACTGGACAAATATCTTAAACAATGAGCCAAAATGCAGGGCGTGTAAGAAATAACTTTCTATACTACCTTACATATACAAATTGCGATTTTAATGAAAAAATGGTTAAACACTAGCCACAAATCATTATCGTTTGGCAAAATCACTGCCTAATATCATTATATATTCTCCTTAACCATTTCTGTATTTTCATATGACAGTAAAATCAACAATGCTACATGAGTGGCGAATATGGGTGCCTGAATTTTATGGATTAAAAACTTTACACATTTCACTGTAGAGTTGTGAATAATGGTGATCCATACATACTCTTTCTGTTATTATAATCATTTATTACTAAGATGTTTTATCCGCAAATTTTACAGTTTAAGTTCTTTTATGTGACTACGATTAACTTCACATATCCATTGCCTCTAAGGAAAAAAATAACTATAATATATGCAAGAAATCTTGTTATTAATGTTTTCAGTTATTAAACAATCTCCGTTAAGTTATGAATGGCGGAGTTACACCTGTTGCTCTTTCTCTCAAATATATGTTACACATACACACATATATATATATATGTGTAACATATTGAGACAGGCATCTCGTCCAACCGGTTTGGTCAGTCTATAATGTGAAGATCAACGCCTGTCTACAACTAAGGTTTAACAACCTGCCAAACAAGAAGATGACAATATTAAGACATAGAAAACAAGCTTACACCACCATGTCTATGCATTATTTTTAGTTTTAATTTGTACTCTGTACAGAGCTCAGTTGGTCTGAAGATGGGAATATAAAGAACACTAAAAGCTCGTTGTTAAACCTAGTGTAAGCCTATTTTATTTGTCTTACCATTGTACTTCCCCAGGCTTCCAGGACAGCACTGATGGTAACAACAAGCAGTATCGAGATGCTTCAGGCCGAAAAAAAAAACGATGATTAGAGCTAGAACAGCAAGGATATTACTTTCTAATTGACAATAAAACTCACTTTTTCGAACATCCATCATATTTTCGCCACCTATCTGTTTTCATTATCCTTTTTGTGCTCTACTACTTGGTTATATTCTATTGTATCTATGTTTATTCAAAACAAAACAACTTGTTAGTCTGTATGCAATATATATATAAAACACGTCTTGTTCTCACACTTGAAACTAGGGATATTATTTTTAATTTATTCTTCTATCTATTGAGCTAACTGTTTTTCTTTCTTGACTTCACCAGTTTTATGCATGTTTTTGGTATGCGTTTTAATTGCTTAGAGTTTTGTATGTGTCAAAAAAAAAGTTGTTACATACCAATCCCCAAACATATCAATTTTTGGTAGCAAACAGTGTCAAAATGTAATTCTGATTCATGCTGTTCCACCGTGACTTTATATTGACTGTGATTGCTACGTGACTCGTTGATTTGCTTAATCAAAATTGTCTCACCATAATGTACTAAGCCTACATTGACATAAAGAATCGGTCTGTAGAGAAAGTATTATAAATTCAGTAAAACAAGTGTTTGTTGTGTCAAACAAATACGTACACTGTGTTTGTTGTATAAAACAAATACAAACACTGTGTTTGTATTTAAATAAAGTCTGTTCATTGTATTGTTGTATAATCATGTCCAGTTTCTTTATTTCTTTCATTATTTCAATATAGGGGTTATTCTATAAAATGTTTTTATTTTTCATTACGTAGGAAAGTTTAAAGTGAATTTGGTTTGCTTTTGAGCTACTAAGTTAGCATGCCAAGTTTGTTTTTGATCGGTCAAGTCGTTTAGGAGGAGATGCGTCGACAGACAGACAGAAAATTTTCTTTGATATTGGATAGTTACCGCACTGGTATGTATACCACACAAGTGAAGAACGCCTGTACCCCATTTAGAGAAATCAGGGCGACACTTTTTACGTTAATTTATTACAATAAATGTATACAGAGGAAAGCTCATAGAATTAACTTTTTATAAAAGATAAACACATTAAAGACTCATTAAGTTAATTTATTTCCTTTCCATGGAAATAAAAAATCTTAGTTCATATATATCTTTACAAAACAGAGGAATTATTCATCAGAGGAATGTAAAACAGAGGAATTATTCATCGTGTGACACTAACCTGTAAAGCCCAATGTCACGTGAAAGAAGACTGCGCTTTGAAAAAGTGAAACACGTATTAACTGAAGCTTACTTGAGAAGAACTGATACCGTTTGAAACTTCAGTTCTCAATTCGATATAATGAGATTTTTTTTTATCTAGTGTAAGCGGTACGTTTTTACATTGAAAGCAGCACGTTAATAAACATGTTTTGTTCTGGTGGTAACAGTTTCTGGAAACTACTTTCCTCTGATATGGCAAAATAAAATATATTGAACATTCAAAATGGTGCTATTGAACTGCACTTTTCACTAATATTTTCTAAATTGTTATGTCAGTTTGATCGTAAATACCCGTCCTCCGTATATTATGATATTTCCCTGAAAGGGGGCCGAAGGGGACACATGATTTAACTACTCGCACAATGATACAGTAGTATCTTGTCAGTCAGTTGACACTAAAATGACGTCACATAAGGGACGCTTAACGTTGCAATTTTTACTGTCGTGACGTCAGTAAAATGTGCATATGCCACGAACCACGAGAAGAATTATGCACTCTGTAGACTACAACACAACTTGACATATGAACTTCAAAAGCAAGAAATAAATATGTTTATTACTCTTAATTTTGGTGTTCTTTTCTCTTGAAACAGAACACTTTTGGGGACCCCGTGGAAGTAAATATAATTAATACCTTTCGCATAACCACATCTTGAATTTTGTTATTAGGCCATAGTGTTTTGTTATCCAAGAGATATGAAGGATTAGCTCCACACTGACGATCGTTTAAAATAAAAAGTACTTTAACTGCAACCTAGCTTCCCTACTAGCTTTCAGCACTGATTCTAAGGTGACATTCAATCCTGACACTAAATGGTTTTGCCAAAGTTGACCTGGCCTGGATATATTCAAGTAAACTTACTCTAAATAAACACAATATTTCGTTGGACGAGTATGATAACATTTATCAAATCAACGCAAACGTGAGTGTTTACAAATAACAGTTTTCAATTGGTGTTTCTTCTTCTTTTCTTTTTTTTTAGTTGAATAATTTCCTTCGTGTCAGGCAGGCAGTAGCACTACCTATGTAGGGATGGCTCCGATTGTTCATTGATATGGTATTTTAAATATCTCCTCAACAGGTCATCAGAACTTTACAATACTATACAGTGTTTCCTTTTATAACAATATATATATGTGACGACTGATTCACAAGTTCTGGGAATGTCTGTAAATATTATAGCAAAAAGTTTGAATTTCTTGTTTATCTGCTTTTTTTTTATTACATGATAACTCAAAAACCAAAACAATGGTGTCAACTAGTTTCACTTAAGGGGATATAGTTTCAAACGGAGTATTCGCTTTTATAAGTATTATTAATAACTAGTACTAATTTTTAAAAAAAATTATAATTCTAGTTTAAACGATGTTATCCTTACCCCTTGAAGTCGACTTTCTTACAAAAATTTGGTGTACCTTTAAAAAGCTGAAAATCAGGGTGAAACAGGAGTTACCAGTCAATAAGAAATAAACAACAAATATTACAGTTGGAACTTCATTGTATTTAGAACTTGCTTATAAATACAACTTTCCTATGTCTATTGAAACACTGCATTATAAAAACAAGTAAAGAAAAAACTTTTCAAAAAAGGAAGTAAATGTATGGATGGCTAATATCAAACCTTCAAAAACAATGCAAACAAATGCCATCCCTACTAACACAGGCACGAATTAACATATGGCGATATGAAAAACTATTCAATCACAATTGAGTTTATTTTATTCTATTTTTGTCCGTTAACATTCTATTACATTGTGTACCTGTGCTATTATGTAGGGATCATGCAAATGCCGTCCCTACTATATTGTTTGCATTGTTTTAGAAGGATTGATATTAGTCATCCCTGCATTTAGTTTCTTTTTTAAAGTTTTTTTCTTTACTTGTAACTTCGATAAAACATGATTACTGTACATGAACTAATGATTGTTTGTTTGTTTTTATTTATGCACAAAGCTACACAATGGGCTATCTGTGCTCTGCCCAGCACGGGTATCGAAACCCGGATTCTAGCGTTGTAAATCTGCAGACATACCGCTGTGCCACTGGGGGGGCTGAACTAATGATGCAGAACATCTAATTTGAAAGGAAATAACAGTCGACTTGAAGTAACAATAACCACAAAAACTACTTTAAATTATCTCAACTGTTACATATGCATAAAATGGATTATCAATGTATACTATTTATCTATCTTAGTTTTATACATTTTAAGAAACCTATACAGCGTAATAATCACAAAAGATAAACCTGCATTTTTTTAAAGAAAATATCATTACACAATTAAGGTTTCCATTAAAAGAATATATATATATATAATTAATTACCATTTAATTTTTGGCGTAAGTCATTCATTATATATTTATAATGTTTTCCAGACACTAAATTATTAATAACGTTGCTATGGAAACATGGTTGTGACAACAATTACTTGTTTTCAGTTGGATCCACCACTCAGTTTCGTAGGTAACAGTACTATGGCAACAGAAAGTTGTCTTCGTAAGTGAAATAAGACAAACAAACACAGTAACTTGCTCTGCTGTGTTACTAAGTCGAATAATAGTTGCCCAAAATTACTCTTGATAAAACAAGTAATGATTTTGACTACCAGTTTATATATATATTTTTTGCTAACTTGCATTACTAATATTATACATAATCTTCTAATACCACATACTTTTTTTATGTTATTCACATTTATCTAGAAGGAAATTATAAAACTAATGTAGAGTGATATACGAAAAACATCACGGCCATATTCGAACTAATTAAAAGCGACGAAAGTAATAACAATACTGACATTCGAGTGATACAATCCTCAAACAAAACAAAAGACAAAAAAAGGTAAAAAAAATGACATAATAGGAACGGAGTTGTGATGAATGTGCTATTCCTACCGAACTTGTAGAATATACCTAAGTTATGACTAATGATTTGTGATGAATGTGCTATTCTTACCGAACTTGTAGAATATACCTAAGTTATGACTAATGATTTGTGATGAATGTGCTATTCTTACCGAACTTGTAGAAAATACCTAAGTTATGACTAATGATTTCCACTGTATTATGGCATGAAACAAATGAATGAACACATTTTTGTGGAAACTTTCTTATACTTTTTACGATATATCATTATTGTTGTTTTCTTAATGCAAAGCTACACAATCGATTATCTGCATTCTATCTACTTCGGGGGAATCGAATCCCGGATTTGAGCGTTGTACGTTTGTAAACTTACCGCTGACCCACAGCTTTGAGATGGTATTACAAAAGTAATAGTTGCATTATTCGTGGCACTGTTGCTTCAAGAAGAGGAATTAATATGCTTTGGGATGACGACACGACCCAGATTCTCAAGGAACAACAAAAACCTCAAATAGAAACACTCGTGAGAGAAATAAACCTGGCATTAACACAGCAAGTTTCTCCAGTACCGCCTATACTTAGAATTGCGGTATGAATACAGGCATAATGTTTTATAACATCTGTCCTCGGATTCGGTTTACAAAATGTGGTGGTCGTACAGCAATGGCCTGCGTGCTTCTCTAATTGTTATCAGATTTATCGGAATTCTGTGATAACGGCAACGATCTCTCATTATCATACATCGTATCAAATTAATAAGGTAAATACAACGTTCTCTCTTTATTGTAAAATGTAGTAAGTTCTATAATATTATTCGTAATAGTAAGTTCATACAGACAAACTCATACAGCTGGTAGTAATGATACTACTTTTTAATTCCACTTATAGGGAATAATATGAAAAAATTCAAGGTCTTTCATTTGCTATGGATTAAAAAAGATAAAGTAATGAAGTATCGGTACTAGTCACATTTGTAGACATATTTAAAAAATTACCAGGCTGACGACACGTTAGCAATGACGCTTTTCCATTGTTATAATGCGTATCAAATCACTAATATAACAATAGCATAGGCACTAATTTTTTAAGCCAATCTATAATTATTCTATTGTTATAAAGTGTATAAGTCAGGTGATATAAACAGGAATGACGTTAATCACGTTTTATGTCCCATTAAGATATCCGTCACAAAATGGAGTAATTCACAGCTATGCTTTTCAATTAGCTATAGTATCAATAAGACATTTCTTCCGTCTCAAATCGATGGTAAGGAAGCGTACAAACGCAAGGATAGTACTAGACCAACAGCTACATTGAGGCAAGTATTTCGAGCTCAAATTATAATCCCACGATGAACAGATGATCATCAGGGGCGGATTCAAGAGACCCCACCCGTCCCGGACCCCCTATTTTTCGCCGAGTGATGTTTTTCCTATAATTATGGGCGAACTATTCTAGCTATACTGGTTAATTGACACGTAACACTCGCTGGAAATTTATTTTAACCAAACTTACTTACCAAGTTCTGCTCCATGCCACTATAATTTTGGAAACAATAAGTAACAAGTGCAGATGATAATATAACAATTCTAATATCTGTGATGTGTATTAATTTGAAAATAGTTGTGAATTTCTACGATTACTATAACATAA
>NW_013665824.1:279098-291516 GCF_000517525.1 Limulus polyphemus | reverse complement strand
GGAACCGCCTGATCCAGGTTCTATAGAAAATATTGTTCTAACATTGCTCTTTCTTTGGCGGTTTCTTCTAAATTATCTCGTGAAAATAAATTCAACGTCCACTTCATGTAACAATAACAATTTAGTTTTATTTTCTCCTTAACGTTTTTTTTTAATTATTACAGGCTTGTACACTTTGTAACTTGTTGTAGGCCTACGTTTACAGCTACGCTATCTGCACTACACTAAGGTAAAAATCAACTTACTTGGACAAAGTAACTCAATTTGCACGATACATATCACAAATTCAAAGAAAACGTAAACACACTGACTGATTCACCCTACTGAGTAGAAAGCAACTCTTTATCTTCTTGATGTTCCACTGTTTCACTGCAAGCTTACTTAGCCAATTGATTGACTCGCCAGTATTTATAACCTAATCCTTGTTTGTCATGAGGGGATTTCTGCACTATTCTTGAGCCACTGAATAATTGAGTTTAAACTCGCACCTCTTGCCCGAGCATTTTTCACATGAGTGTTGGACAACATATTTTCCTGAAATCACTTGAGAATGCCACATCGTGGATAACACTTTGCTATACTTTAGATTGGTAGTCATTTTATCCTGTGTTTCACACAGTGTTTACACTCTTTATTAACACGTGGTCTCAGAGATAGTGTGTCAGTATTTCCTTGGTTTGGTTCTGTCTAGGGTGATAAAAAAATTAAAATTGTACTCCTAGGGTTCTTGAAGCCATCTTGCTAGTTGGCCTTCTGGGTTACGAAAATTTACCAGTCATTTCAATGCTGCATGACCTGTTTGGAGTGTAAACTATGTTCTATATAGATAATGATGGAAATGACTCAGGGAATGCAACAATACGTAGTAGATCTTCTTTTAAAGGTGTTGAATACCTCTTTTCTGTAGTAGTCATTGCCTTGCTATAGTAGAAAATACATTCTTTTTCGTGTTCTTCTGACAAAATTGTTCACGATGCAAAAATCACTAGCATCTATATCTAAAATGAGTGGGTCTTTCAGAGTTCAGCCTGCCGATATAGAAGTAGTGGTCAATTCCTTCTTCAGTTTGTTAAATGTTTATTCACAATCAGTAGTTCAATAGAAATTATTTGTCTTTTCAAATAAATTGTGCAAAGGACGGGCTGATACAAAACAACGATAGTAAGAGCACAGTCTAGAAAATTCTCTTATCTCATGCAAGTTGTTTGGTGTAGGCCAACTCTGGACAGTGTTAGTCTGCCAGCTATGTGTCTCAGAAAAATCACCTGCTGATGAAATAATTCTCACTTCTTGGGATTCAGCTTAAGATTATCTTTCCTTGACAATTCTATAACCTTCCTTAGCCATTCATAAGCATTACCAAAGGTCTTCCCATGTGAGATTATCTCATCAAGTGGATGACTACAATGTTCCAGCGTAGTTCAGACAAAGCAGTCAATTATTTGTTGGAATGTAGCAGGAGAATTACATAATCCAAATGGTAACACGACAAATTACCACAATCCCTCTTTTGTGCTAAAAGCAGTCTTCTCTCTTCTTGCTTTGTCAACTTTCACTTGCTAATATCCACTCTTAAGATCCAATGTTGAAAACTATTTTGATCCAAATAGACTACCAAAGGTAGAGTAAATTTGCGGCAGTTGGTAGGCATTCTTTGTAACTTCATTCATCTTGTGGTGGTCCATGCATAAACTTGTAGATCCATCCTTTTTTTTTCACGAGTACAATAGATGATTCCCATGGACTATAATTGTTCCTTCATGGCTTATATTCTCTTTGAAAGCCTCAGCTTATTTTGCAAGTGGAAGTAGTAACCTGGCTAAATGACATATTGGGGCTGTATATCCAGTATCAATATTTTACTTTTTTGGCCTAAATCATGAGATCCATTGGAGATGTTTTGCTATTCCATGAGCAAGTTATGTAACCACTAGAACTGATCAGTTGTAAGACCTTCATAGCTCTATTCATACGACTCTTGTAAGTGGTAGACTGTCCTTGTGTAAGGGTTTGTCAACGGACTTCCTACACTGTTCCTCAAAAGTGACTACTTCCAATGTTCTTTGATGTGAAAGTACTACCTGTACGGCCTCACATCATGCAAGATCCCATCCAAATTTGATTAACTGTATGGTTTGTTGTGTTCATAGACCTAATGATGACATCTTTATTCTTCAGGTCCACAATAGCTCTTCCAGCCCTTAAGCCATCAGGACATTGTGGAGTGTTTGATCCTATTACAGTGCAGTCACTAGATATAATTTTATTTTTAACAAGTCCTGGTACGAGTGCTGAACTTCTCAGTAGTATAATAACTGCTCTCCTTGTTGTCATGGTATGTCCAATCTCTAGTGTAGTAATTTCCATATAGTGCATAGGAATTTTCTGGCCACAGACTCTGAAGTTATTTTGAAGATAACCTAACCTCAGATCCATCTCTCTGCATAAAGTCAGTTCCCAGTGTGTACTCTTCTTTGATGCCAATTACTCATGCATCATGAGACATGCAGAAGTTTCTTATAGCATCACTCCCCCGTTTTCCTTTCATTACCAAATAGAGTCCAACTATTGTAGCTGTAGAATCATTGTCAATCAAAAGATAAAAAGGCTTCTTGTCAATAAATCTGTGAGCTGGTTTCTATAAAAGATTGAGTATTCTTTGCTGAACTTTTCCCCTTAAGTCTAGCTAATTTCTGTTTTCCAATGTCTGGTTAGCCCTTTGTTGTTGTTTTTATATGGTTGGACATGAAGACTCATCCTTGGGTATACTTGGTGTCTTAACAGTAGTTGATTCCTCACAATCTCAGTTGTAATGGCCACGTTTCACATATCTATAACAATTCCCTCTTTCTGGTATCCTTTGGGAGGAGTTTTTATTTCCTATAAGCTTTTGTCAGCAATTCTTGGCAATATGTTCTTTCAATTTACACTTGAAGCACATATTGCCTAGAGGTTTATTCCCTCCATTATGTTCTCTACCAATCCTTTTAGATCTTTTAAACCATCGTTAGTGTGAGTTGATGTTCTAATATTACTCGTTCTGACGATCCCATGGCTTTGAGATGGTGTCTTTAGTTGTTTATCTGTAACCTTAATAGATTCTAGTTCTATCGCCAACTGTAGAACTTCCTTTAAGGATGTACACCTACTTTGCTTCAGCATAATTCTTATATTCTCGTCTGTTATGGCGTTTATAAATTGGTCACGTGCCAATGAATCAATTTTTTCACGGGGATCGTTTAGGTAAGATAACTGGACATACCTTTACAAATCTTCCTTAAGATTGGCTAATGTATCTTCGTTCTTTGTACCCTATTCTAGAACTTTGCTTTGAATTATTCTTTCTAGTGTGACATTCCAAAGCTGTTAAATAAGGTAGGTATTAATGTTAATAGATGTTACTGCTCTCAGCTGGAAGGTTGTTATGAAAGTTGGTTCTCTTAAATAGGCAGCAAGATGGGTGACTTGTTCTTTACTATTCCACCAGTTTAGTCTGAAAATTATTTCAAACTGAGCCTGGTATGACTCCCACGGTACCTTCTCATCACAGGCCATTGGTATCTCTTATGTCCAATGTTGAACAGGCCAACAAAATTCTGGATTCATGGCTGGAGTAGTCCAGGAAGGTCCTTCAGTAACAGGTGGCACAGCAGCATTGGTAGTAGTAGTAGTAGTAGTAGTAAAGGTTTAAACCAAGTAATTCCTCGTATTTCATATTTTGTAGCAGATAATATCCCAGAGTAGTACTCCTCAGCTAATGCAGAAAGAGGTGTGGCTGGTTCAATCTTCACTTTTAATAATTCATTTTCAAGATGTTTTATTTTGTTACTGATATTTTTCCTACTTCAATAATGCTCTTTTCTACCTCGTTAATGTCTTTCTTTACTTCAATTTTGACATTTTCAATGTCCTTTCGTACTTCGTTTCTGACTTCATTGATGTCCTTTTGCACTTCTTCCATCTTGTCATTACAGCTTTTACACACTTCTTCAATCTTACTGTTGTACTCTCTCTTTTGTCCTCTATAGCTTAATCGATCATGTCTTCCATCAGATTTATTTTTGATTTTAATTATTTTTCAAATAATAAGTCTCTCTTTTTTTAACTCCTCCATTAAATTTATGTCATGTTCTACTATTCTGCTATCGTTTTATTCTTCTATCTTTTTTGTTCTTGGTCCTCTTTTCATTTTCTGTAAATTTCTTCCTGATCTTCTTTTAAATTCATCATCTTAAGTAATGCTTCACTCTGATTCTTTGACTTCGTGGCCTCATCTTAACCAGCTAAAGTTTTTGATCAGTTCTATTTTATTTTCACTAAAGTAATCCCACTTTTGCGCCATGGTTGTAACATTGTTTTTTCGTTTACGAATTTCTTTAAAGTATCTGGTGAAAATAAATTCAAAGTTCATGTAACAATAGATAATTAGTTTTATTTCATCCTTAACGTTTCTTTAAAAGCTTGTACACTTGGTAACTTGTTGTAAGCATACGTTCAGAGCCAAGCTACCTGCACTATAGTCTGGTAAAAATCAACTTATTTGTACAATGTAACTCAATATGCATGATAGCTAAACACAGACTCAAAGAAAACGTATACTCACTGACTAATTCACTCTAACAGCCAGAAAACGACTCTCTATCTTATTGATGTTTCACTGCAAGTTTACTTAGTCAATTGACTGGCTCATCCCTATTTATAATTTAATCCTTGTTATTTCGCAAAGCCTCTCGTTCATTACTATTTACGAGTATTTTAGGACTAGCTTGATAGTAAAGTAATGCGTCTTCTAGCGAACATCTAACTTACAACATAAAAAAATATATAGCTTATAACATTATGTACAGATACAATGCTACGTGTGAACTAGCACGTGATATTTTAAGTGATACTATTGTACACTTCATGCTAAAGGTATTTCTGGATCTCCCGGCAACTAATTTAACACTATTGTTATAGTGTGTGTAATATAGCGGTAATATTTCAGAGTCGATTAATTTTTGTGTTATGGTGCCAAGTGGATTTATGGGCAAACTGTAAAATATTATTAAGGATCATTCATTACCTGCCCAACATCTTTGACGATATCGAACCTTCCTCTTTCTGACCAACTTACTAGGGCTATCATCCTTGGCTCGGCTGTTTTTGCTTGCGCTAGATGGTGGTGCGCTGTTGAAGTGAGAGTTGACATGCCTTTCTAAGGCACTCTGAGAAGTAAACCTTTGTCCGCAGTCGTCAACGATACATTTGAAAGGCTTGTTTCCTCCATGAGTTAACATGTGTCTGTAGAGCCAGCTAAGAGAGCATGATGGCCGATTGTACACCTGAAATACATGATTGAAGTTACATGTATATAAATATAGATCCGGGAAACTCAATAGTTCATGGTATGATCATTACATCAATGCAAAAACAAACAAAAAACATGTACAGAATATGTTTATTTGTTGTTTTTTTGGGGGGGGGGATTAGCGAATTTTACAATACTTAAAGGTTACAGAATAATACAGGTTAAGTTTTCTGGATATTCTTGATAGAAGAGCTGGGGCCATGATCAAATATTGGCCAATATCACCATACAGAGTCTTTCTAGATATTTCCTTGATTAATAGCCCAAAAAGTAGAATATCAATTATTTAGTAAATCATACTTAGTAAAAAAAAAAGAGGATTTAACTTAATAATTACACTTTGAAGACTGTATAGGCTACTAACCATGAAAATAATTGATATCCGATAGCCACAATACTGTCAATATTACCGTAAGTATTCCATTTCATTTTATCATCATCACCGGTATATTGTCTCTTATTTAAGACTAATGTATATAAACATGTTGTATAAATTATAATAATACTGAGTGCAGTGAAACATGTGAACCTTTTTAGTTAAAAAGGAAAGATGCATTTTTACCATAATTTACGGATTTTTTCTTACCTAAAATCATACAACCAGTGTTTACTATGGTAGGGAAACCTTTTTCAGAACAAGTATAGCTAGGTAAACTCACAAATAACAGCAGGTTCGATCAGAAAGTAAGGGGGAAATTCTATACTAGAAAACTTGACTGAGTTCCTTTAACCCTTAGAAGCACGAGGTGGGTTATAAATGACCACGAACCCACATTATTGGTTTAAAATTTATTATTGGATTTTTTTGGCTAAACTTAATTCTTAATTGAATATTCTTGGTGAATACACTACATTAACTTTACCTAACGATAAAAGAAAAAAAACATTTATTGTACAGTAAATTTGAATAAAATGTCATAGTTCACTAGCGACCCAGGTCATGCATATGGTAAAATTAGTGTTAATTTCATCTGAAAAGATGTGGCAAAGAAAAGTATTCTGAAAAACACACTAAGAACACATCACAGAACAATGCTACTACTTCCAAACGCAAAAGACGTTTGATGAGTCCTACCTCTAAAGACATGAGAACTAGCATATCATGTGCAAGTTGCAACAGACCTATTTGATCTGCACACACACACACAAACACACAAAATGAAAACAAGTGCTTTTGATAACTGCAATTTATAGCTATCATGCACAAGGAACTGCAATGCATGTTCGCTAATGGTAGTATTTCTGGATATTTTTGTTGTTGATCTGTTCTGTTAGATTTAATAAAAACATGGTCTGAATCTTTTTTCACTTATGCATTAACACAATTAAATTACTTCGTGCATTTAGAGGTTGATAAAACGAAAAAAAAAAAAAACAAGCGTGTGTGCCTAAGCAGACGAAATGACAGTTCTTTCCATTAAGCTATGTTTAGCTCCACAGCTTCCTATCCCTCACTATTAATCTCCATAGAACTAAAACACATTATTCCTGAATGAAGTTGCGCTTAACGATCTTCTATTAGAAACTGGGTAAAGAAAGCAGGCCTGAATTCAATAAGTAACCTCGTTCTCTTTTTGACAGCATCACCTCAATACCTTTGTTCCCTCACAGCATTGGTCCGCTGTTACATTCAATCAACATCATAATTGGTCAGCAAAGGATATTACGGTGCCAATTCTTTTAAACTAGATATTATATATTACTGAAATATCCTCTGAGGCAGAAGAGACATCATATACACTATTCTACTAAAAGTCATGGGACATACCTCTGATTGCAGGACAATGGATGTGATGACTAAATATGCAAATAGTTAGGCCAATGAGGGTGATCAGCGGTTCGCTCGGAAGTCATTTCAAACTTGTACGCTGAACGATAAGTATTCGAAAAGAGCTAACAGAGTGGAAGGATAGTTGGATGTCATTTGGGGAAAATGTCTCTACTTGTTATTGCACAACAATTAAATATACTCAAGTCGACAGTTGGCAACGTGCTGAAGAAATGAAAGTCCACAGGTGCCAATGAGTACAAGAAATGACCAGGTAGGCATAAAATAGTGACTGACAGGAGCCTACGCACACTGAGAAGGCTGGTTACCTCATCTCGCCATCAGACTCTAGAGAATCTGTGTTTGGAGATATAGGACAGCCACAGGCAATCCTATAAGTGTTTCCACCAGACGTCGAGAGTTGCATGTCATGAATTTACATGGAAGAGCTGCAGTCCACAAGCCCTTGATAACAAAAACAAATGCACACCATCGATTGGCATGGGGCAAGACACATCGAACTTGGACCGTGGATCAATGGAAATTGGTCCTGTGGAGCAACGAGTGACCATACACACTCTTCCAGTCTGATGAACATGTTTGGGTATGGAGGATGCCTGGAGAACTCTTATTACCTGAGTGTGTTGTCCCAACAGTGAAGTTTAGAGGTGGTGGTATCATGGTCTGGGGGTGCTTCTCCTGTATGGACTAGGTCCACTGGTCGCAGTGCATGGATCCATGAATGCTGAGTTCTACACTGTGGAAATGTTTTGGTACAACCCTTACACCTTCCAACATGATAATGCTCCATGTCACAAAGCAATGATTGCAAATGCATGGTTTGGAGAGAATAACATCGGGACATTGCAGTGGCCAGCACAGAACCCTGACCTCAACCTGATAGAACATCTTTGGGATGAACAGGAATGCAGAATTAGGGTAAGGCCAAAATGGCCCTCTTCAGTAATGGAGCTTACTAATGCTTTAAAGGAGGAGTGGAGCACAATACCACCAGCTTTATACGAAAACTTAGTAAACAGTCTTCCACAATGCATTGAAACTGTATTAAGGCCAAATTAATAATTTCTTGGAATAAAGACATGTTTTATTCATAACTACACATGTCCCATGACTTTTGATAGGATAGTGTACTATAGAGAACAATGAAACAAAGCAGTTAGAACAAGGTAATCTTAATGACTCTCTGGACCACTTGTTCCCACCATTACAGCATGGAAACTAAACAAATGGAACACTCTAAATATTTCTATATCATTAAGCAGACAAAAAACATATGATATATGCCCACATATTGCTACCTTATCTTATACAAACCTACATAATCTGTTATACTATGACATGCAAATCTTATCTTAACCAAACCCAGAGATGTCACTAGATGCTTATAAGATTCGGGGCTTGGGTCATTAGGTGCAGAAATTTTTTACCATTTCAGTATGACATCAATCATGGTTTTCTATCCTGATTTGTCAAGATACTAACTGGATATTCGAGGCACTGTCAAATACAATCAGGGCAAGGAATCCATGTGCCAGTGTTTCTGACCAAACCTACATAACCAGTGTTATACTATAACATGAAAACATTATCTTACCCAAACCTACATAACCAGTGTTATACTGTAACATGAAAATCTTATCTTACCCAGACCTACATAACCAGTGTTATACTATGACATGAAAACCAACATAATCAATGTTTATTATGACCTAAAAAACTTTTATCTTACCCTGGTGAACATAACCAATAATCAGTGAACACCATAGTTTTACTTAGACATCTTTTTGAAAATAAGAAAAAGTTTTGATCAATAAAAACAATAGTGCAAGATAAATTTTTATGTGATACTTGAAAACCCTTAGGCAAACAGGAAAAAGTATCTTATGAGGTACAACTAATTCAATTCATATACAAGAAAATGTGAAATGTGGTTAACTCATTTACTGTAATTTAATTATTACCCTACAAAAAATTACTGAGACACTTTCTTCAACTTTCACCATACAATGAAATTTTGTATCTTGTACACTACTACAAATAAATGTTATTATTGGTATGTACAAATACTCAGAAATAAAAGCAAGGTCAGACATGGATCCTTTTCTGTTGACAGCAAACAACCAATGCAGTAGCCAATCTGGTGAAAAATGTGGAAGTTCTCTAGTTATATATTTTCAAATATGAAATATTCAATGAAAGAAAGCAACTGAACAAGGCATACATCTTTTAAAATATAAATCCTTACCAAACAGAAATAGAAAATCTGATTACAAAGTATTCAAAATTTTAGATAAGAAAAACATAGTAGTTTAGTAGCCAATACGACAGACATGTTTAAGATTTTGCTTAAGTGTAGCTGAATTACAAATGAAATATGAATAAAAGGAAAACACTTGAAGGATTCCTAAACGACATGAAAAATATCTCATCTTTCACCTCTTCATAGTGAAATAATGTTACATAAAATGTATTAATACACTGTACAAAACAATTAAAAAAAAAGGAACTTGTAATGTTACAGCTATGAGAAAGAAAACCATTCCCATAAAATAATGTCAATCATTCATTCACGGTTCACTGTTATGCAAATCAGACATTTCATGGTAAGTCCTGTGGAAGAAGTATTTTGTGATCAGAAATAAGCAATGGTGGAAAAACCATTTACATCAGCCACACGTTATGGGGATCACATCCAATGACCCTGTGTACTGTCTATTGTTGATTGAATTCACCCTGACTTTATATTAATAGATAATAATGCCAACCTACACCATGCTAAATTGGTCAAATATTGCTTGAGAAGATTGAAATGACTGAATGGTGTGAACTGCATGTTCATCAGATTTCAATTCAATCAAGCATGTATGGACTGCTATTGGAAGATGCACCACATCAAGTCAAGTGATTCCAGATGCTCTGAGAACAGCTTTTCAGAAAAATGATTAAAAACAATACCTCAAAACCTTATCAACACTCTGACTTTGAGCATGTAACATTGTTGTCAGGCTACTCTTTATTTTTCATGGCTGCAGTTATGCATACTGAAGTAAAATGTCATAAACCATACATATGTAAAGTGACCTCTAACAGCTGTTCATTTACCAATGGAAGTTGATTAACTGATGATTTCAGGTAACCATATGCCTAATTTACATAACAATGAACTGACAATATGAGTCACATTATTTTTAACATATATTTATGTGTAAGAATTATATCATTCAATTTTAATAGCAAATGTTAGATGGAAGTTAATATAGTATTGATGTTTTAAATTATAAAATGACTGAACATGAGCACAGATTGGAAAGGCTGAAAAAAAAATTAAATACCTTAACAGTTTTAAAGAATGATTATCTTTACTAAAGTTCATTTTATCAAATAAAATTTACAATGAGCTCATACTTAACAATACTTAATTTACTTCTGTTGTGTTTAACATGAATTTTACGTGAAATCAAGCCCAAAATATTTAAACATTTATTGTAGTAAACAATCTTTAAACTCAAAGTCAATAATGTTTAGTAGCAATATTTACATGACAAAGAAGCAAGCACTGATGCAACCTAGAAAATCATGGAAAAATAATGAAAAAATACTCTATGATTTTTATATCATTTTATTCAAGTTATTATACTTACTTTACACCCTTTCCACAAACATGTAAAATTTTCTCCATCTTTCTGAGTTTCAACATGGATGATACGGATGTGCTCCACAAGCTCACTTGGACAGTTTACTTCAGTAACACAATTTAACCATTTACATACTAATGATGATTGGGCTTTAGAACTGGCAGTTGATTGGCTAGAAATTGATGAAGAGGCAGTAGGGGATTGGCTACAGTGTAATGAGGCATTAATTGGTGATTGGCTAGAGAGTGATGAGGTACTGAGACCTTGAGTAGAAGATGAAGTGTGTGAATATACAGTATGATTATTTCTGACATCAGGTTCTTCCCATTCTTTAACAGATAATGTCTTGTAAGCAATGATGGCATTATTCGTAGTCTCACTACAAATTTTTGTCATAAAATGTCCCTTTGATGATACTTTGGAGGAATTAATTTTATCATTAGAATCTTTTTTTTCAACAGGACATTCAGTGAAATCAGACACCTTCTTAGGCTGTGGTTGATCACCTTGGAGGAGACTGTCCTTTTGATTAGTACTCAAGTATTCAGATGCATCCTCCTGAGAACAATTTGTGACTGATAAAACACCATAGTCAATACTGTCAAACTCCTCACTGCTATGCAGACAGTTGTCATTGGTTTCTTCTGACAGAGAAGCTGGCAGAGGAGGCATAGGCTGAGGTGTTCCTGGAGAAGCTGGACATTCTGGTGAGCATGGTTCTGAAACACTAGTTGTGTCACTGGATTGGCAGGAATCACTTCCACCACTACTTACTGCCACACTGACAGAAAAAAACAGATTTTTCAGTGAGAAAGATATTAGTATCAATAATTAGTAAAAATTATCCTTGTAAATTTCCTTTTTTTACTTAAATATCTTTCCTTTTAATACCGCATATAATTTTAATCAACACTACGTAAGAAAATAATAAAAAATAAAGCCACTAGAACTTATTTCTTATTAATGCATTCATAAGGTGTTATTTAATTACCATAGTTTTTTGTGTAAAAAGTAAATTAACTCAACAGTTTTCATAAACATATCAGTTCCTCTAAATTTAACTTAGTAAAAATACCATTAGGAGTAAGATTACAGTTGTGATTATGTCCTTTATTAGAAATTACATTTTACCATTACTCTTCTGTAATAGAAAATATTTATTCAAGATCAATTCATTTTTAATAATAAACTTAACACATATATATGCAAGAACACAAAAAAGTACCCACTCTGATTGTTAACATCATGCACTACAGCCTCACAGTGAAATTTACAATGTAATAAGCTTGTGCAAAAGACAATATACTGAATCATATGACACACATGTTCAAAAACTTTCCAAAGGTCCTCTACTGATTATGATTACTGGTTTCAAGGATCAGCATTTAAGTTCAAAGGCACAAAATCCATTGAAGCTGCATTAGGGAACTTGATAAATATGTGGTCAAATGGAATTGCTGTGATTCCAGTTTATTTTGATATTTTTTTCATTAAAACATGTGTGTGTGTGTGGATATTTTAGGTGTGAATGGAAGTTTGTAATCCCTCCTCAATTTCAAATCCTTGTGTAGTATCTTGTTAATGGTATCAGGAGATATTACTATCCCAGTGGTGGGATTCAGCCGGTTCGCACCGGTTCTTGCG
>NW_013665824.1:276466-278654 GCF_000517525.1 Limulus polyphemus | reverse complement strand
GGGGGGCTCTCTTTTTTAATATCTAATATTTTTACATGCTGCTAGTGAGAGAACCTGTTTTTAAAATATTTTAATCCCACCACTGTACTATCCCCATCCCAAAGGCATTTTGAGACTAAGAGTTATTTTAGTAACAAGCCTTCACTTTCCAGGTAAGACCAGGGCCACATTAATATATAGTGCTGCCCCTACCTCAACGTGATCGCTCCAGAAGTGAAGTCTTTGTATTAATTACGTCATTAATCACGTGATTGGTCACATGATCGCTCAGTTCTTGATTAGCATCACGATCTGGTGCCCAGATCGGCTGGTTGTGGCGCTATCCCATTACAGAATTAAATAATAATTCATCAAATATTTGTTGCCGCTTTCGTTCGATGTTTCTTAAATTTGCCGACCTATACAGCTGCCTACTCTGCCTATGCGTAAACGCGGCTCTGAATAAGAGTATTGTTTCTGATCAGCTTCAAGTGTAGTTTCAGAGCCTTTGCTGTTATATATTTTATTTATTTAGAAAACATTGAAAATTTCCTTTTATAAAGTGTCATGTTCTTTGTTTCTATACTTTTTTGACAATATTGATGTATGAATATCCTTCCTGAAAGAAATCTGTGATATTTTACTACAGCTGTAATTCTACTCATGAAGTACTGCAATGTCAAACGATCAGGAATTTGAAGTAAACCAAATAATATGTAGATGTTTAATAAGTCACCTGCTGTAACATACCATTGCATTAAGATTTATGAATCATTCTTACAAAGTACTATTAAACCTCCCTAATGTCTTCATACTGGAATACATTTCAAACATTATTTCGAACAGAAAATATTAAATTATGAACAATAATTTGTACATTGTATTATTACAAACATATCATCTAAATTTTCTATATTTTAAATAGAAACTTTTTATTACTTTAACGTGAAGGTAAAGTGGTGATAATGTGATTAATGCATTCAATTCTGAAACGGTAGGCTTCACAATATTGTCAATAGGCTACTTGTTGATTATTTATTCCTAGATTACAATAATTAAGAGTAGTATGGGTGTTAGGTACTCACAGTTTGTGGGGTGTGATAGTTGCAAGAAGTGAGTTTTATTTGGGAACTCATGATTGGCAAACACTTTTAAGGAAGCTACTAATGAATATCTGCAATTTGTTTGTAGAGTTTGCAGGTTTGAGGAAAAATTTGAGACTATCTTAAATAAAGTAGAGGTAATAGGAATGGTAAACTGTGGGAAATGGCAGCAGGATTTCAAGAGGAACTTGCAGGGGATACAGTGTCTAATAATGAGATACAGTAGTTAATACTGACTTTCAAAACTTTGGAATAGGGCTATTGGGGCTAGAAGTAGTGGATTTAATTGTACTGAATAGGTTCTATTAAGTAACATATTTTAGCCTTTACCCTGTAGAAATGAGGGACAATGGGAGAGAAAGAAGACAAAAAAGACCAGAGGATGGAAATGAAAACTTAAGTAGGTTATAGTTATAGGTGATTCTTTGGTACAGAAGTTATGTGGATAGGATAGTCTGTGTGGTAAGCAGGGATAATAGAATTAGATTACACTATTCAGAGGCAGAGTGGGGAATGTAATTGACAACAGAGTAAGTTACATAATAAAGGGTACTAGTAATAAGTTAGTTATTGTTGTGCACATAAGGGCTAACGATATAGATAAGAGCAGGTCAGATGAGCTAACTGATAAATACAGAGGATTGATAAAGGCATTTAAGGAAAAGAGCCATAAGTTAATTGTGTCAGGATTACTGCTTTATGTGTATGAAATTATAAGTAGGTCACTAGGACTGAATAATAGGCTTAGGTTAATAATAAAGACAAGCAGATGTATTGGTTGGACTTGTGGAATCAGTTCATTGGGAAAAGGGAGCTTTTTGGAATTGATGGTTTACCACGTTTAAATAGAACAGGAGCTGCCTCGTTTGCAAGGGCTATTCACTCAAATGTAAGGGAAGCTTTAAAAGAAAGCTAAATAAATAGTGGTAAGGGAATGGATCAACTAAATATAGAAAAAATAAGATGTAGAGAAAATTTAGGAACAAACCACAGAAGCAGCTCTAAGGGTAAGCTAAATTGTTACTATTGTAATGCTAGAAGTATAATGTTATGTCTCCGTTTGTTAATTAATTTTCCGTAACTTCGTTTCGACGAAACTTTAGCGA